>NC_068357.1:47316226-47578726 GCF_020536995.1 Dreissena polymorpha | reverse complement strand
ATTTAAAATTAAATTACATAAATAATACTACATGCTAGTGTATCAGTATAAATATCAAAGGTATAGATGTTTTAGTGTGTTTCATTATGCTCCCAAATTTTTTTTGGGGGGGAGAGCATATAGTCGCCGCTTCGTCTGTCCGTCCGTCAGTGTGTCTGTGCGTCTGTCCTCTCTCAAAAAGGACATTGATAAAGTATGTTAAAGTCACACAACTTATTTGGCATAGTAAATTGAAGTATACGTAAGAAACATATTTTATCTATGCCAATAAGAATATATATCTGGTGGTTACAAGGTAAAAATCCGTCTTTTTTTCCGCTTTTAAACTTAAAAGTAATCGCGTTCGTCGAAATGGACGTATACGTTTAGAAATCCTTCTTTCGGTTTTAAAAGCGGTCCTGTTTGAAAAATAATAAATTACTTGCTAACTAGGCTATAGATTTAATTTTATATATGCCCATTAGAATATATCTGGTGGTTACAAACAAGAAATCCGTCTTTAAAACTTTAAAATAATCGCGTTTGTCGAAATGGACGTATACGTATAGAAATCCTACTTTCGGTTTTAAAGGCGGTACCATTTGAAAAATAATAAATTACTCGCTAATTAGGCTATAGATTTAATTTTATCTATCCCAATTAGAATATATCTGGTGGTCACACGGTAGAAATCCGTCTTGTTTTGCGTTTTACAACTTTAAAATAATCGCGTGTGTCGAAATAAACGTATACTTAGGTGGCAGGGGATATATCAGTGAAAGGGGGTCCATGCAAATTACATATCTTTAGGGTAGGTGTTACCTATGGTCTTTAAAAATCAATTAGGTATTTATAAGATGTGTTTCTTGTGCTAGGTTGTAGAAAGAATGTCTCAAAATTTTTGAAAAAAAACCCCATTAAAACTAGCCACAGCTCCCTAGCAAGGCAATTTTGAATCTTCAAAAAGGAGGTTTTCACTTTTGGCGGAAGTCAATATTTCACGCAGCAGAAACAGAAAAAACTTTGAAGGTAAATTGTGAAAAATCTAAACGTATGGGAGACACTTTTCTAGGTAAATAAACAAAGCACATTGATGAAATTAATGAGTATTATAGCCAAAAGTAGGATTGCATTCTGTTTGAATGTTCTGTGCATGCCATGAAATGGATCAAATTTCTCAATTTTTCATTAAAAATGAGGTGGGTGGGGAGAAAGATCAAGGGCCATAGTTTCACAAGTGAAGAAGCCAGCCTTGTCTTTGGTTGTATTTTCAATGTATATTGCCTATGTTATGACACTGACACAAAACGGCTTTCTTGTGTCACTTTCTGTTTTGATGCAATGAATTTGACTGTTTGCGGCCTTTCGGAACTCGAAATTTGGTCAAAAATATATCCCATGCCCCCTTAATTATAGAAATCCTAGAATATAGAAATTCTTGAATATAGAAATAGTAACTTCCTTGCTAACTAGGCTATAGATTTAATGACAATTTTGCACACTTTCAAATTGCATCTATATGTATTAATTAACATGTATTTCATTTCCAGGTCAGATGCAAAGTGTGTGGCTTTAACCCAATATCAAATACGACGAGATTTCACAGGGAATGGTTAGGGTTAGGGGTCGGGTAAGGGTTAAGGTATGGGTTAAGGCTAACCCTAACCCTATCCCTAACCCTTACCCTAACCCTCTAACCCCCCCCCATGCGCATTACAATACGATGCCTCGCTCGTTGTCGTTGTCCACTTCCCGATTCACCTTAAAAAAAACGCTTAACTAAGTATGCACAAATGTAGCTTAAAATGTGAGGTACATATCGTATTGTTCCCTCATATCGAGCGTCTCTTAATATTGATTATTTTATTGAAATTAAGCTCGATTATCACGTGTTGACGTCATACACATGCGCTCCGATTATTTTGTAACTTAGCTCGAAAAGAAATACAAACGCAACCAAAATCACGGAAAAAGGTATAACTGCATTTCAAAATCTTACTTCAAGTAAAATAATCAAATTTGACCCATATTCCATAAATTGTATTCGTTCTTTTAAGATAAGTAAAGATAATTCGATAGATTTTTGTACTACAGTGTATTTGGGAAAACAACAACAACATAGTTTCTACATTTTTTGCGGCATGGACGTAAAGAGTATTAAATTATATTAAGCGCTTTCGAAAAGAAATTCATTTCGCATATGTAAGATATATTTTTAGATCGTATTAAACCCGATGGTAGCAAAGATCATAAATGTGAATGTAATATTTATCTTTTCCATGACACACACACACACACGCACGCACGCACGCACGCACGCGCGCGCGCGCGCGCACACACACACACACACACACACACACACACACACACACACACACACACACACACACACACACACACACACACACACACACACACACACACATATATAGGGTTGATATAGTGGGCAAATGGCTTGCCATTCGGTAAAAAGCTCAACAATACGCGCTGTGTTTTATTTATATATCAATTTACTGACACTGCTGTACGATGTGTTGAAGAATCTGCTTATCTAGTAATATGCGAGCCTTGGTTGAAATGATATTTTAGAAACACGCATTTGTCAGAATTTGGATAACTAATCATACTCTGAACTAAACACATCTATTTCCTTTACAATTCAGAACATCTGCATCCATAAAAAAGCTTGGCGAATTATCGGTATGTTGAGGTCTTTGAAGAGTAACTTTAATGTCTTATCTAGAAAAACATTTATGATGTATGTTGATTTTAACCGAAAGCTTGAATTCTGGGATGCAGTTTGGAGTAACTGCTCGAACGAATTTAGAAACTGCGCTGAATGAAGCAGCCAGATTATGTACCACCGCTACTATATTGAGTCATATTAACTCTCCATTCCACGATGTGTAAAATGCGAAACACGTTTAAAAAGAATTAAATAAACAAACTAAGTATATTTTATAAGGTTAAACACCGCATAAGTCCTGAATACCACTCAAATCCCATTCCAGTCCACCCACTCAACCGCTGCCATCTTAGAAACAACGAATCAGTTATTCTTTTTCGGGCAAGAAGTGAATCAGATTAATGATCATTTCATAAACGTGTTAAGTAATTTGTTTTCTTATCAATTATAGCATGAATTTAATTCATATGTCAAGTTCAAATTATCGGAGGAAAACATACAATTTTAACCAAAAATGAGAATATGTGTCAAAACGCTGAAAATACTAATTTGGATATTTAAAAATAGTTGTATTATCTGAAACCTCGCACAACTGATTTTCTTTAGATAATACCTCAGCCTATGATGTCCATGTTCCTCACGTGCGTGTTGGCGATGATTCTTGCGCTGTGCACGGGTGTCTCAAGGGGACAGTGTCCAGAGAAATGTACATGCGATGGACTTCGGGTAGAATGCACTGGACAACAACTAAGGATCATCCCACTTCCTCTAACGGACGCTAACGTCTTGTAAGTCATCATCATCATCATCATCATCATCATCATCATCATCATCATCATCATCATCATCATCATCATCATCATCATCATCATCATCATCATCATCGGGATCGTGATCGTTATCGTCATCGCCGTCATCGTCATCACACACGTCATCATCATCATCATCATCATCATCATCATCATCATCATCATCATCATCATCATAATCATCATCATCATCATCATCATCATCATCATCATCATCGTCGTCTTCGTCATCCTCGTCGTCGTGATCATTAGCATCATCATCATCAACATCATCACCGCCACCACCAACATCACCACCATGATCATGATGATTTATGATCATCATCATTATCATCATCATGATCATCATCATCAACATCATCACAGCCACCACCAACACCACCACCATGATCATGATGATTTATGATTATCATCATTATCATCATCATGATCATCATCATGATCATCATCATCATTATGATCATGATCATGATCATGATCATCATCATCATCATCATCATCATCATCATCATCATCATCATCATCATCATCATCATCATCATCATCATCATCGTCATCATCATTATCATCATCATCATCATCATCATCATGATCATCATTAACACCAACACCACCACCACCACCATCATCATCATCATCATCATCATCATTAGCAATATTTTCATTATCATCACCACGCATCACTATCATCAATATTATCAACATAATTAATATTGTCATAATCACCATAATAATCATAATTCTCATCATGTTGCCATTCGCCCTCAACATCTTATTATTATTATTAATTCCTTTTTATTTATCTTCTTCTTCATTATCATCTTTATCACCATCACCGCATTCTTAAGCATGATTAATGTGTTTATTTGTGTTGTACTGTGTAATCACAGGGCGCTGTTTGGTATTGCAGAGCGCTTACATGGTTCGAGCCGAGCATGATAAACTCGATCTTTATCCAAAATTCACATAATAATATATTTATCCTATTATTTCCTCCCTATTTTCCATTAAAAATTATATAACATCACATTTTTTTGACGATTTTATCTTTAAGTAGTTGACAAAAACAGATCTCCATTTTTTGGAAAAACCCAAATCTGATCTAAAAATAGCGATAGTATAAAGCTAATGTTTATACGATCGTTGTTATACTATCGATTTTCATGTGGTAATAGGCTAAAAAGAAATAAGCAAATGCATGTTAACATATTCTTAAGTTATAAAAATAGTTTTATGATTTGTTTTGTAGCATTATAATCATCGTTTGTATTGCAGTTGATTTTGTTTTTGTTCTAGGTATTTACATAACAACAATATCACATCCCTACCAGACGATGTATTCAAGGGATGGCAGAAACTAACGGAACTGTAAGACGTTTTCAGAGATCAAACGTAGTACATATAACGAATGTGAAGTTAGAATTTCGTAATTTTCTATTTGTTATTAACTGTTCCATCACTGTATGTCGTTATCAAATACTGTAAATCATTCTGAAATACAAATTACAATATAACCAGACATGTTAAGTTTTTTTTAACTTGGTTATTAAATTAATGACATTTAATTTTTCTTTACACAGTCTATTGAAAACCTTTTCAAAACTTAAATTTTGCAAACTACACAAAGTATCCGTTATCTATTTGATATGCCTATATACGAAACCAGTATGGGATATATGCTTTGTGTGATCAATAACCGATTATCTTCGCATATGTTTTTTTTTAATCGTTTAAAACACTAATTGTATTAGTATGTTTGCCGTTTATAATTCAATTAATAAACAGCAATAGGTATTCTAACAAAATTGCGCTTCTTTTCAAAAACTGTAATAAGAAAAGACTTGAGGTTAAATCTGAATGAACTGTAATTTTTTTTAGCTCACCTGATTGCTCAGGTGAGCTTTTGTTTTGTGATCGGTCTTTGTCCGTCGTCTGTCCGTCCGTCCGTCCACATTTGTTCGTAAACACTCTAGAGGCCACATTTATTGTTCGATCTTCATGAAACTTGGTAAGAAGCTTCGTCCCCATGAAATCTCGGTCGAGTTTGAAACTGGGTCGTGCCGGGTCAAAATCTAGGTCACTAGGTCAAAAAAAAAGAAAAAAACTTGTAAACACTGAAAAAGTCACATTTCATGCCCAATCTTTATGTAACTTTGTCAAAATGTTTGTCTTAATGATATGTTGGTTGAGTTCAAAAGTGGTTCCGGTCCGTTGAAAAACATGGCCGCCAGTGGGCGGGGCAGTTTTCCTTATTTGGCAATAGAGAAACATTGTAAACACTCTAAAGTCACTATTTTTTCCCAATCATCATGACAGTTGATCTAAACATTGGTTTTATTGATTTCTCGGACGAGTTCGAAAATGATCCAGATCGGTGAAAAAACATGGCCGCTAGTGAGCGGGGCATTTTTCTCTATATGTATATAGTGAAAACATATGAACACTCTAGAAGTCACATTTTTGGTCCAATCTTCATGAAATTTTGTCAGAACATTTGTTTCCTAGATACGTGAGTTAAGTTTGATTATGGTACCGGTCCGTTGAAAAACATGGTTGCCAGGGGGACGGGGCAGTTTTCCTTATATTTATATAGTAAAAAAAGTTTGTGAACACTCTAGAAGTCACATTGTTTTTCCAATCATCATGAAACTTGGTGAAATGATTGGTTTTATATATATCTCAGATGAGTTCGCAAATGGTCCCGATCGGTCAAAAACATGGCCGCCAGTGTGGGGGGCAGTTTTCCTTATGTGACTAGAGAGAAACCTTTTGATCGAACACTATAGAAGTCTAATTTTTTGCCTAATCATCGTGAAACTTAGTCAATACATTGGTTTTATTGATTTCTCTGACAAATTGGAAAATGGCTCAGATCGGTGAAACACACTTTTTAGCGCACCTGATTGCTCAGGTGAGGTTTTATAATTGGTCTTTGTCCGCCGTCCGTTCGTCCACATTTGGTTTGTATACACTCTAGCATTCACACTTTTCAAGCATTCTTTATAAAAGTTGCAGAAAGATCTCAGTCAAGTTTGATAATGAGCAAAATCACATAATTAATGCCATAAGTATTGCCATTAGATTGTCCAAATTTTCATTATATTATACAAAATCCATGTAAACACTCTAGAGGTCACGATTTTGTTTCAGATTTTATGAATCTTGGTCAAAATATTATTTTTGTTAGCAAAGTTTGATGTTTGGTAAGGGGGGGGGGGTCAACTCAAAATATAGGTCACCAAGTAAAATCTTACAAAAACACTCCATACGCCAGAGTTTTGGTTCAATAATGATGAAACTTGACCAGGATGTTTGTCTGGACAATATCTAGGTCAAGTTTGACGTTTGGTAAAGATTAAATGAACCGATTCCTCTTAGGTGAGCGAACTAGGGCCATCTTGGCCCTCTTGTTTAGAATGTACTGTTAGGTGAATAGTAGTAGTAGAGCATTGTATTGATTGTTGTAGACGTGTTTAATGTAATTGTGTTGCCGTTGATACAGCTCTAATAGTTACAGTTAATTTTATAAATTGGTGCTTAGTTAAATGTAATTAGTATGCGCAATAATCATGTTCTCGCGACATTTGATAGTGTTATGCTTCGTAAAAAGCTCAGATGATGATGATGATGATGATGGTGATGATGATGATTGTTCGGGTTTGATTGGACGGAAAAACTGTCTATGATTTGTGCCGTTGTCTTATGTGTGTCATTTTTTGAAGGTGTGCTGAAAAGTAATGAAACTATGCAATGTTCTTGTTGTTCGTACGTGTTGTTTGAATATAATCTTCCATTCTTGCAGGCATAAACAGATGCGCATTAACCATTTCTTAGCTTATTTAAAATACACATGTATATGATTATTTGTTTCGCAGCAGAACAGTTTTTATTGATCACTTCAGTTGACTTTGTTTTTATTCCAGGACTTTAACCTGGAACAGGCTATCATCCCTTCATGACGATAGATTTAAAGGACTGTCGAACCTAGAGACACTGTAAGTTGTTTTGAAAATTTAAATGCAGTACATAAAATAAATCTGAAGTTATAATCTCGTACTTTTTTCTAGTTGCTTCAGATGGATGCGCCACTTTACATCTTTCTTAAAATACAAAATACAGTATTTTAAGAAATGATTTGGTCTTATTTCACAAAACTTGATTTAAAAAACTAACACGTTTCTTACATTGAACAACATTTCATTTTTTAAACCGGTCACCGCAAAAAAACCTTTGTGAAACCGAAATTTTGCAAACTTAAGTATCCTGTATTTTTTTAATATTCCTGTATATGAAACAATTATTGGATATATGCTTTTTGTTATCAATAACTGATTATCATCGCTTTAAAATAACTGTATTTTTCATTATGGAAGTTGCGTCGTTTGACATATATTTATGGATGCTTTTTAATACTATTTGTATAACTATTTATATTTCATATTTCCCGATATTATTTTTTCTCATTAAACTGGGGAATAAACCGGATGGTATAGTTACCCGCCTTATAAAACGATAAACAATCCTACTTCTTAAGAGTGGTGAAACTAATTATTAGCAAGTGAACCTGTGTACCTTGATATTTTGAGTTATGTTTTCACATACTCGGAGATTTAAAGTCTTTTAAGTATTTTTTTTTAATTTTGAACTTGCGACGCAATAAACTAAAATGTATGTCCGCTAAAGTCATGCAAATTATTTACTCAAATGAATAATCACGTCATCTAATGAACCTGGGTATTTGGGTGCATTTTTTGACATTAATATTTAGTGAGAACAAAAGTAAAATAGAAAATATGTGTGACCTAAGTACTCAAGTCATCATATAAAATGTCAGTATTTTAATAATAATTACAGTACATTGTGTTTTTCTTCTGAAAAACGGGGGGCTTATGAGAAATAGCAACCATACTACGTTACAATGTGAAATAAAACGAGAAACGTAACGAGCATTGATTGGTATTAATAAAAATACTTTCCTACAATACACTTTATTTAATAAAATAAGAACATTTCGTCAGTGCAATTTGTTTTAAATGTGTTTTGGCAGCCCTTTTTGATGAAAAGTAACTCAGCTTATGTAGTATGTTTGCATCAAAATCATTAAATTTACATACCGTCATTGTAATGTTTTTAATGATGTAAAATACTATTTTTCTGATTGTGTTTTCTGTTGATAATTTATTACTTAACATACAACGATATTTAAAATAGATGGCGTTTCTTTTCAAAAATGTAATTTGTAAAAGACTAAAGGTTAATCTGAATAAACTGTAAGCAGTTTTTTTCTGCTAGGTAAATAGCAGTAGGACTTAAGCTTAGTTGGTTTAAGTATTTTTAATCATTGTGTTGTTATTGATATAGTTGTTGAATTTATAGTTTATAAAGTATTTCTTAGTTAAATGCCAGTAGTATGCGAAATAATCAAGTTCACTCAAAATATGATAGTGTCATGGTGCGTAAAAACATAGATGATGTTGATGGTGATTATATTATAGTTGTGGAAGCTGTAATTTATGATGAAGATTACGTTTGATAAAATAAGATTACGTTTGATAAAATAAGTACTTTCTGCTGAACTACAGTGATATACAATACAAATAAAATTAACATGAAACAACTTTGATAATGGTTTGATTAATGTTTTAGCAGTCACATAAACAACCAAGCTATGTAATATGGATCTTTTACACCCATAATTGCTGCTTCTTCCTGTATTTGCGCGATGATGATCTGAAATATTAACTTCATGACGCTATATTCTTAAATCTTTTTCTATAAAGAAGGAATGTAGTTGACACTCGTTCGTAGTTTTATTTCATCGTTCCTCAAAAAGTTGTAACTCTCTTGCTCTGGTATCTTTCCTACCATTGAGTAATTGAATAGTAATTAAATTGAATACATTTTAATTCACTTTTATTATTGTTTAATTTGGCATATCTGGTGTACGAGCTTCCTGACCGGATGTCGGATTCTGTACCTCTGGTTCAGACTTAGATGAGTCATTGTCAGTCTGATTGGATTTGATTTTTGGCTCAAAACTAGCCTAAGTTGTCTTTAATCGACGACGGTTTCTGTGCAACCTCTCTGCTTTCTCAGTTTCGACAACATATGATCTCGGTGTTGCGTGTTTTTACCACTTTTCCAGAAATAAAGTCATTTTAATGATGGATCATCACGGTTTGATTTTCATTCAGCTCTTTGTAAGGCCTACCACTGCGCTTATTGTAGTTAAAATTCTAATCTATTTTGCCTTGCGATCATATTTCCACTGTGTCTTTGTTATTGGATACATCTTTTAACAGTTCTGCTCTAGCCGGTATACTGAATTGTAACCTACGACCTTTACGCAGCTGAGCTGGTGACTTATTTATACCTTCCAATGGGGTATGCCTGTAGTCAAGAAACGCCATGTTGAAATCGTCACTTTTCTTAAGCATTTGCTTGATTATTTGAACATATCTTTCAGTTTGTCCCAGACTTTTACTTAAACGCGGTTTCGATGTTGCGTGTTTAAACTGGTACTCTGCGGCAAATTTGTTAAATTATCGATTTCCGGAAAATACTCTCAATAGGCTAGTGATCCGTTTCTACTGTAAACTCGCGTCCATACACATAATGATAGAATTTTGTACAACCAAACAAAATTGCAATAGTCCTTTTTTCAAGTATCTCGGCTGTGTTAGATTCAATGCGCGGGATGCATATGCAAATTGGTTTTCGTTTTGCAAAAGGACTGTTCCAAGTCCGAATGAACTAGCATCTATATTCAACGTAGGACCCTACCTTGGATTGTAAATAACTAAAACAGGTGTTGTTGATGTCATTTCCTTTATTTTTTGAAGCTTTATTCTTGTGGTTTTCCCACTGCATGTCCTGTTCCAACAATTTTCGAATTGGCGCACTTATCTCTGACATATTTGGCAAAGTATTGCAGGTTATGATGAAGCTTAGAATTGTAGGTACCTCTTTTTTTTCTTACTCTGAGGTCTATCCATGTCTTTAACAGTTCTGACATTTTCAAGGTCTGCCGCAAGTCCATTTTTGTTGATTTTATGACCGACATAGTGGGCTTCTTCCTTCCTTATCTGGCATTAACTAAAAATCAGTTTTAAGTTGTTTTGCTGCATTCTGTCTAATACTCGCTTGAGTCTTTTGTCTTGTTCTTGGATGTTTTCTCCCCAGACTATGCTGTCATGTACTATCAACTGCGTTTCTTCTAGATCCTATATCACCTGTGTCATGTCCAGCTGATGGACTAAATAGAATGGACTTAATTCCCAATGGAGCTTTTAAGAATTTGTATCTCCCAAATGGTGTTTGAAACGTTGTAAGTTTTGAACTTCCTGCATCTAGTTTTATAGTCCAAACCCCACTTGTTACATCTAGAGTGCTAAATACCTTCACGTTTAGCATCGCTGATCTCCTACACCGTTTTCATTGGATAATGTTCTCTTGATATTGCTTCATTCAGACGTCGCGGGTCAATGTATCACCCGAGTGTTTTTGTCACTGTAACGAAAGAGTTTTCCCATTCAGTTGTCGCAATTTGTCGTGTAATAACGCCTTGTGACTCCATTCACTTAAGCTCATCTTTGACTTTTTGTTTCATGGAAGATGGTACTTTACGCACAGGCTGGCTTTGAAACAACCTTAACCTTCAAATACAGATCTGGTTTTGACCATATAAATATGAACGAAATGTATTTTGCCCTTAAGCGTTAATGGAAGTGTTATCATATCCAACGGTTAAACTCTCTGTCCACAAAATGAACGCAAATAAGTTTTCTGTTATGGTTATTTAGTTGACAGCTTTTCGAGGTCTCGTTTTGACAGTACATTACACTTAGCACCCGTGTCTAATTGAAACCGAATGTTCTTTCCATTAATTGAAAGTTCCTCAGAAAATAAATCTGGCTTTTGATTCTTTGGACTATCAATCGCTCTAAGAAATAAAGCATCAAATTCATAGTCATCAACATCTAGTTGATGTACTTTCTTATCTTTGGCTTTACCTGTGCCTTTACATATTTTCGCGAAATGTTCTTTTATGTGACACTTCATGCACGTTTTCCCAAATGCTGGACATTTCTGTCTGTCATGTACATGCCCACACGTCTGACAAACAGCAGGCTTGGAATTATTTTCAGAATGCTTTGGTTGAGCACCACCATTGGCTTGAGGGTACTTAAATGGCTTTTGTCTTCGTATTCTGTTCACACTTGGATCTCCTTTTGCGTTTATACTGCAACATGTTACCAACATTTTCAGATCAGTGATGAATTCTTAGGCAGATTCACTTTTTACTGCACTTTGTATTCGAGTATATAACCAGCAAACACTTTGTTTAATTTCGGTTTCACATACGCTTCATGACGAATGCCGATGATTCGAATGATGACAATTATGGATCAAAGTTTCATGTTGATGGATTGAAGATTATAGACACATTAAATTATGAATGTGATTCCGCTTGTCGTGGAGATGTAGATAATGATGGTTATTAATATCGATAATGATGATGATATTATTCTAGCCGAGGAAATAGTGACGATGATGATACTGACGACGATGTTGATGATCATGTTGATGATCATATTGATGATGATGACAACGAAGACGATACCAATAGGGTTATAAGATGCTGATTATAATGGAGATGGTGGTGCTGCTGCTGGTGTTGTTTCTGTTTATGATGATTATCATCGTGTATTATGACATTCATTAAGAACGTTTACTTTTTATAAACTATTTAAGAATCTCACTTTTAATTGTTAGTGGTTGTTTTACCGTTTGGCGAGTGCCATAACACTCATTTATTGTTTTCAACTTAACTAGTAAATAGCTGATTTGCTACTTATACGTAAAATTCCCCAAATTAGTTATTTTTATTTTTATTTTTCACACTGCATAAGGTGCCTTAGACCTGTCAAGTATTTGGCATCCTGACACCTACCATGGACTATGTAATTGGTTCTGTGGTTCACACATCGATTTAAGCCATTCCCCTACCCACACAAACATCTTCTTATAGTCAATAGTTCTTTTCAGACTGAAGCTAAGAACAAATAATTGAATTCCCCTATATAATATTAGCTAGAAGTAGATGCCATCAAGTTCATCATCAACCTTATCATAAATCATATTCTCATTTTCTTCACCATTGTTAATTTGACGTGAGTGCAACGTATTTACTAATGGGCAGGTCAAGTCTGGAATTTGATCAGCTTAAGTAGTAGATGTATACAAGTGTATACTACATGATTTAGTGAAAACAAACAGGTTTAACTGGAAAAAAAAACAAAATATTAAATTTTTAAAGCAATTAAACGTATTGCTTTTTATTTGTCAACGAGGGATAATATACAATTAGAAAAAAAAACAACAAAGTTGTATTAATATGAATATATATTGCTTAATATATTGAGATCCAGCCATGAAATAGTTCCAAAGCAGAAACAACTATTGATGCATATTGATTGTTACTTTGACCTTTATCTAGAGAGCATGCACATTGAAATTGAGCGGACAGACCTATACACCAAACCAGCAACAAACCCAATGACTATTTGTAGAAATCAAAATGTGTTTTTTTCTAAAATAAAATATAATACCCTAATACTTAATTAAAGAAAGGATGTTTCCAATGAGGAAATGCTGACTCCACTTATGTTCCTCTTGCAACTGTTCATTACACTCAGGCAATTAAAGATATTACTTTAAACAGATGTATACATTCTGAAATAATTTTTAAGATAGCATCACACATTACAGTATTCGTCACTCTCATGTACATGAAATATTGATCACTTTAAGAATGAAAATATAAAATGAAGAGCATTCCACGAAAATTTGATTCTATTTTTTACCAATACGTTTGCTAAAAATACTTGAACAGAATAACATATTTGTTTTAAATTATGTCAATAGTAATCTGCTCGTTATAAAAGATTACAAACCATCAGATTGAATAATGTTACCTTAAATTGTTATCCCCTAAGCATTCGAAATATGTCATCTTAAGACAGTATATTTACACTTTGCAAACAGTGGACTTACCTAACGGTCTTAAAATTAAGTAATGAGATCTTCTGCATCAGATACAATCAGTTTTTGTCTTCAAGCGCATCCCCATAATATGATGCTCCATAAAACTGAAAACATGTCACCGTATTCTATTAATCGATGTCTAAGAATTGATGAAAACAATTCTGTAAATAATCTTTCTAATATGCGCATGAATGTTTTGTAATTTATTATTAACCTGTATTTTTTATCGTTACATGTATTTTTCAACCCACAATTGCAAGATAACTTTGTCAGGTACCTTTCCAAACTAAAAACAACACATTATTTTGCAGCATGTGCTGTTACACATGTAATTCATGTAATTCAACAAGACACAAACATGAGTAATAACCCAGCACTGCTTTAAACTTCACGCATCTTAAGTTTCAATATCAGTACTTGAGAAATGTAAAGAAGTTCGCTCCATTAATCTTTCCTGACAAACCCACCAACCAACAGACAGTGATTCCTATATAAATAGTACATTCTGCATAAAACGGCAGATATGTTGTTCAGTATTAGTTCAGTTTATTACAAATTATGACCAGTAATGATTTACAGCCAGCAATAGCTTTGTAAACGTTGCATAATCTGTTATATATATAGTGGGGACAATAAGCGAAGACGTTATTGACACGTTTATCTAACTCGCGATAAAAATCAGTTAAAACATTGGACGACTTATTTTAATATTTAGTAAACAAATATCAAACACCGATTGCTCGCGAAAAGAAAATGTTTATAAGTAACAATTTAAAAAAGAAATGCGTTTGAAGTCGTATTTGTTTTATAAAAAAATAATATTATTATCAGCAATTTATGTCACCACCGATGCAACCACTACCGTCTGAGGCAAGTTTTATTTAAGAGCGAGATTATACGTTTTTATATGTGTTACATTGTAATATATTGATAAAAATATGTTACAATACCACAAAATAGGCGAGACAAATTATACATTCAAGACGAATTTCATAAAATGCAGCAAAGACAAATTAGCGCCCCCGAGTCGATTGTGACGAAGATAGTTCGTTCATATTTTCCTACAATAACCGAAGCATTCGTCTTTTTATTAGGATCAGATTTAGTGTTCGTGTGTCGTGTAATATATATCGTTGCAGGAATTTAAAATGAACCGTTAAACTAAATTTAGATTCACATCGTACATGCATGATATACATGCTGGCGAATTCGACTGTACACATTTTCGATTTCAGAATTAAATATCAGGCTTATTTCGCATTTTTCGACAGATGTTCTTCTTATTTTTTTTTATTTATATTGAAATATATGTATAAAAAGTTTTTTCTACACACCTTATATAAATATATAAATATTTGACAAAATAGTATAATCTCGCTTAAAAACTCATTTCATTAATAAATATCAATTAAAAAATTATTTTTAGAAAATTAAATCATTAAATTTAGTATTGATGCAATTGCTTAAAGTTGCGCCGTACGGTACGTTAACAAGCAAGCGCGTGAATTGTTAACCCGATGGCGACCGGTTTGAAAATAAACAACGTTTCCAAACAATTGCGCACGTGGCCCAGAAACGTTTGTCTGTACCATCGACATCCGTTCCATCGGAGCGAGTGTTCTCGAAAACTTGTCCCAAGCTAGTGGACAATGTCATTTTCTTGACCAAATGAACACTGCTTTGTGCATGTTATGCATATACATGTATGTTTGCTGATTTGTTTGAACTGTGAGATACTATTACACTAGTTTAACAATTATTTTAAAACATTTTATATTAAGTTAATTTTAGATTAAGAAATTAAAACAAAATGAACACAAAAACGCAACATTATTGTGAGCGATACGACCCGAACGTAATATAAGCGGCCCAACCAAAAATAAATTAATTACACGTTAACATGAACATTGTGTAGCTCTTATGACTTTTTACTTATATGCTTTAGCGCAGGAAAAATACATTCAAAACAAGGCTATTGTCAAGCAATATGGTCCCCTACCGGCTCGACCATTGTCAGAAATTCCAACATTTTCAGATATTTTTTTGGTTGCCATAGCAACCACAATTTTTGACGTAGGAACAAAATGAAATGACGTGCATAATGTCCATATTGCCATCTATCCATGTTTCAAGTTGCATGAAAAAATATGAAGAACTTTTAAAGTTATCGCAGGATCCAGAAAAGTGTGACAGACAGACTGACTGACAGACTGACTGACTGACAGATGGAGTGCAAACCATAAGTCCCATCCGGTGAAACCGGTAGGGGACAATAAATCACACATGTACAATTTTTTTTTTAAACTGTTATACTTATTTTTTATTAAGAAAGTGATATGTTATCAACGCAAGCGATTACTTTCGTTTCTATAGAGTAAATGTACGAGCGGTATAACATGTTTAACGTATACTTAAACATTTTTTCTACTAAAGGTTTTTCGGTTAACCGGTTAATAACCGGTTACGGCAGATGGTTAACCGGTTAATGTTTTTGTAACCTCTTGCATCCCTAGTTATATAATTCATTATTAAAATATAAATTGTTTTATTTAAATAATAATTGCTGATTTTGTCATTGATAGATGTAGTGATCATAAGACAAATAAGATGCTATGTTCAACAAATGCAGACGCCCCAGGTGGTAGCCTTGTCAGTATTGATTAATTGGCCCATAGAAAGACTGATTCCAAAAGTTGGTCAATATCACTGTTGGAATGGCACAATGGTGTCGAAGGTTTGTGGAGTGCTCAAAGACAACATTTATGCTAAGCTCTGTAGCAATCACTATTTGTTTTGTTATTTGACACCTTTCATGTCAAGACAACATTGTACTGTTGAAAAGTCAATCGCTAGTACATCCCTTCTGGAATTCGTAGAAGAGAGGAGCATTTACAAATACCTGTTGAGACCCTGGAAATAGTGTTGAATTGTTTAAAATTATCACTACTGCATGAAAAAAGTTGCATTACCAGCACTTTGATTCCATGGTTATTTTTCCAGACAACAGTTAGTGCGAAATGTCTTAGGGCAAACCTCCAAATCATCTAAAATCAACAAATATAATCTTATACAAGTATTTACCTGTAAGTTGAAGCACTATACATCATAGGCTAATAAGAGTAAATATTTGTTTTCAATAAAAAAACTCAATTAATTATAATTACAGCTATAATTCGGCAGAACACTTATCCTTAATATCACAAGTAGGTCACAGACAGCCCACAAAACACCAGACTCCCAAAGATCATGTAATCAAAGTACGAATCCCTTTTTAAAGACGGTATTAACATACCATGTATTGCTGGGAGCGGACCATCCGTCTAGTAATGTAATGCATAAATACAGTTGTGAAGGAATGTCTTCCATTCAGATAAGTGTGATTTGTTTTAAATTAGGATGTTATATTGTGGAACACATTACATATTTGTGTTATATTCTGATCTCAATTAGGGTAATGTGAATTGAAGTACATTTCGTGTTTACACATTAACAGATTTCAGCACATTTTCGATAGTTATTCAAATTAAGGGGAAATTACTAATATTAACTAACCTGCACACATTCTCAGTAAGAAATTTTATTAATTAACAGCAAATACAGGTAATAACTTAACTTTGATTACAAAAAATGCTCACACGTTAAAAAGGGCACACTTACAATTGCTGATGTTCTTGAACTAAATAATGATAATACTGTCCGTATTCTATACCGAGAACATTATTGAAATTAAAATATCCAAACATTAAGCACAATGGTTTTCACGATAATCAATCAAGATGGCTGACAATTCATTAGCAAACGGCTTTGTCCGTAGGCCACTTCCCTGCGCATGCGCACTGCAAGTCTTTCTTTCATATAGGGAATGACAGAAAATGCAAATACCTCGTATGTAAGTGAACACTCCGTTTTGAGACTTTGGGCCCTGAAACATGGGCACATGTAAATTTAATAGCAAATACAAGTCATAACTTAACTTTGATTACAAAAATGCCCACACGTTAAAAAGGGCACACGTTTATTTTTCTGTAGAGCAGTGTATATACAAAAATATTGCACTAATCCCTGAATATGTATTATCATTTTATGCAATTCAAGAAAATCCAGTGACATGTGTGAATTAAACTTTAAACTCTCACATTTGATTGCCTGTAAAACACATAGTCTGAAGTGAAAACACATTTTTTTTCAAATTTGTTCTTGTCAGCTCTGTTTAATGAAAACAAAAGTAGCCTGTCAATTTTCCAGGATTTTGGTAAACACCAAGCGGGTCAACTGTTGTACAAAAGAATATAAAATTTCAATTATATTATGAATACGAAACTAAAACCATTATTATACTTTGTATTTTACATAAGATTATTCAAGCTATGATTGCTCACCAGAGGGCAGAGTTTTTAACGTAAAGTACATGTATGTCGTATTATTATAACAATAACATAGTTGATTCTTCATGTAAAAAATCAGTTTTAGTATCTTTTCATTAATAATACTTACCAAATTATATATCAAGATTTGTATTGGCATGAAAATATAAAACAGATTTAGCATATTGTTTTTTACCATTACTATCCAAGATTGCAGAAACTTCTATTGCAATTGGCTTTGTCTGGGTGTCATTGGCCAGAACGTGCGCGTTTCAAGTCCCTCTCTATTTACGGTCATTGGCGGATGTAGACATTCTTTAACGAGGAGTTACACCTTGAACGTTATCCAGGAACCCGAATCTGAAAAGGTGTATTTTTAAATATTCTAAAAATATTATCCGAATGTAAATTTTATCCGAAATCTTGGTATTCACAAAACAACCATTAAATATTTTGAAATAGAATATACTGTCAACCTTATATACAGTTTTCTATCGGTTGGATGCAGGGATTGGCAAAAACAAAACAAGATGACAATTATTGGCGTGGCACTGAAGTGCGGCGACTTGTATGTAATACGTTTGTTTTTTCGCTTATGGATCAATGTTTATATTTTTGTTGTGAGAATATCTTGCATAGTGGTGATTTTTTGTGAAAATTAGTGTAAATAAGTTTTGCATTTGTGCCTATTACATTTATTACAACATTTATTGCCAATAATGCAAATCTAATTGTTTTAATAAATAACTGATCACAGGGACTGGGCAATAATAAAAGATCACATGAACTGGGCAAATACGCGAACCGGTAAAACTTTCTGGTTTTGTATAAAAACAAAACTTCTTTGTTCCACTATCCTAGCAACCACCTATTTACTAATAAAGGCGCTATAGAGCGCGAAGCGCGACACGTATTATTAATTGTAATAATGAGTCTTTATAAAGGAAGCAGCCGCTTATCAATGAGGAGCACCGTCACAGCACCCCAGTCTCATTACTATCAAGTCCTCCTACAGGGTGTTTTAAGAACCACATATAGAAGGCCACAGGCCTGACCCGTATCTTGCCAGTAGTATGGACCCTTTGGTATTGACCTCTAACCCCGCTCACTATCCAGCGTTTAAACTTCCGTGTTTACATTTAAACCGACTATTAATAGTTTATTAATATCTTAGTTAGAAGGTGATTTTTCAAGCGGTTCCGTATTGTAGTGGTTACACGCTCGCTTCACATGTGAGAGGCCCAAGGCTCGAGCCTCAGTAGAATCAAATTATTTTATTTGTGTTCTATGTTAACTTTTTGTTTTGATGTAGACATTTTAGTCTCAATAAATATGCTGTTTTATTGTAACCATGTTTTGCTTTTATTATGCCCATGAAATATATGTGTGAGAGGGTGGGGGTCGGGGGGGGGGGTCGTAAACCCATTAAAACTTTTACAGTGTTTTCATATCAATGAGTACCCAACCCCTATCGTAAATGAGCAACGTAAGAATAAGTTAAGAATCATCTCCCCTTGAAGTTGAGGAAAATATGAAATTACGCTTACAAGATGAAGCAGATTTTTTTTAAACCTACACAGTTCTGTTCCATTAATGAAATCTGCACACGAATGCCAGTAAAAAAAGGAAACCAATGTAAATAAAATGAACTATGAAATATTTGGGGGTTACAACACAAAATCATAGATAATGGTTATTTGGGGGTTATAACACAACATCATAGATAATGGTTATTTGGGGGTTATAACACAAAATCATAGATACTGGTTATACCAGTATCTTTTTCTATTTTGTTTAAAATAATCGGCCAATATATTAAAATTTACAGTAGACAAAAAATCGTTCCATGTAACTTCCTTGAGTGCCCTTTACACTGAAATTCCCGACGCCCTCTGATGCTTTGCATCAATACTTATCTTGTACTACTGATGCAATGCGAAGGGCTTGAATATCATTTACCAGGGGAAACAACTCCCAATGTACGGCTATAGAAAGGGGCATCTTTGTATTACGAGTGCACAAAAGTGCTTCACTTTACAACAACAAACGAGTTTACAATATAGGCGAAAGAGATTTAAATATTGATTAAACATCCCACTCACATTCTTTGTAAGTAGCTATTCATATATTGAACTTTACCTACTTAACGACTAAACGGGAAACACAACATTCAAATAACTGTGTCTTCATGTCAATAATACAATTGCTGATGTTCTTTAACTAAGTAATGCTTATACTGTCCGCATTCTATCCCCAGAACATTCTTGAAATTAAAGTATCCAATACATTTAGCAGATTGGTTTTCACGATAATCAATCAATACGGCTGTTAATACAGTTGCAATCGGCTTTGTCTGTATGCCCCTCCCTTAAGCATGCGCACTGCAAGTCTTTCTTCCATGCAGGGAAGGACAGAAAATGCAAATACCACGTTTGTAAGTGAACACTCCGTTTTGAGACCTTGACCCTGAAACACATGCTTATTGCTAAATGACAATTTCATATTTCTAAGTGACAATTGTTATTGCTTATTGACAACTCCACTTTGACATATTACAACTTTGAATTCTGTAACATTACAATTGTATGTTTGTTTCTTGCATTCGCTGTAGAAACAATTCATTGTTCATGCGCATTAAGGCTTATGTTAAGTCCCTTCATGAATACCATTTGTTTTTGGTGTAATGGAATTTGCGTTCAGCTTTTCAATATTGAAATGTTAATTTATTATACTGCTTTTTACTTCTGTGCTTGCCTAAGTACATTTTACTTTGTTGCTGTGCATGTACAGTGTTATTTTATTACAAGAAACCAATACTAAATTCGACGTTCTAGCGCAAATTATTATACAGGGAGACATCTCTGGCAGGTGTACGATAATTTCCGGCGTGTAGACTTCTTTTGTCAAAACAATTATATTGGTGTCCGAGCTTGTTTTGCTGATAGTACATACCACAAAGAAATGCATTCGTTCAGAAAAGTGTATTATAAAGAATATGATTACGCATGTATGGTTGCGTTTATAGGTGCGTGCGCGAGTGCGCGGTGGTTGTGTTTTGTGCGTTTATGTGTACTTCCATGCTTATGACGATTGTGCGAAAATATATTGCGAAGCCCCTTTTTACTTTGCGAGAGCACAAGGAGAGCGGAGTTCCCGGAGGAAACCCCACCTGTCCAGTATGTGAGCAACAACTAAACCCACATGCACCGCGTGGGTTTGATCAAGTCCGCCTATGTAAGAAGCGAATGCTCAAATCACCACTCTAGCATGATAGTCACGCGATACTCGAATCTGTCTTGACAAAGTAATCAAACACTTACAAGGGTTGAACGCTCTGAGCACTTAGTAATTGTTAAATGAGAAATTCAGCAATTTGTGCACTGATTGCAAAAATGGCGGGAAAAATACACTCTGTTGGACAATTAATATTAGTTAAGCTGGTACATCGACTTTCAACAACAAAAATGTGGTCATCGTGTGTTCTTTAGATAATCAAAGCGCTGAAGGCATTGAAGTTATTCGCTATTGCATAATTTAAGACGATATTCATTTTTGAAAATTAATCGCAAGTTTGAAATGAACACACGCCATTCAAATTTATAAAGAGTGTGTCATAACCCACAGGTCATGCTTTGTGTGAACTTTTTGTCATCCTATTTATTTCAGAGAGATAACTTAGACAAAATGACAACAACATGGCTCTTTTTGGACGTTCTGAAAGCATAGAAAGTATGATGAAAATGGTAATGAGAACTGAATATAAAGTAGTTTGCAATCACCATCATATTAAATAAATATTGTTGGAATATCGCTTACCTATCTCACTAATTGAGCACTAATGCGCTTTTTCGGCATAGCTGTTTTACTCAGCTTTTCATCTTAATGACTTACATAACGCCAACAGACACGCATGAATATTTTCGAATTTTTCATAGGCTGATTCGAGATACAACCTCTGAACTCTGGCTACTTCACTGTGTCTGTGCTCAGTGCAAAGGATGTAGCACTGTTCATTGTAAGGAATTCTGGACTACCGGTACTCTCTTTATGTTTTAACGGCACAAATTGTTCCCTAGTTACAATTATGCGTTAAAATCCATCTCGCATAATTTCAGTTTTGCTTTCAAGATGAGAAAATAATCATTACCGATATAGTATAGTGTCACGATAAGAAGAAATCGTTTAATTATCCAACCACGATGTTTGCCGTACTTGGTCAGCACATATGGAAATCGTTCCTGAACGTCTGGATAGGCTGCCATTATTAACAAGTTTGCCATTTTGAATTCAATTTAGTATCAAAAAGCATTGTGCTAAAATGTGCCATTTACAATTCGTAATGAGATTTTTAATGACCCTCGTCATGCGAAAATAAGTCTTATTCCAAATGCGCCCATCATATATATAGCTCACTCAACATGCGCATCTCTCAGTCTGGTCAGGAGATACATAATGAGACCATAACATATTGAGTGATTTTATAGCGAACAGCATCGCCTCTGACCTGACATGCACATGTTGGGTTTAACAAACGCTGGCCGAAACGCATAAGACCCATTTTCGCATGACGCGGCGTTTGAACGTGTTATTTAAATGTGTCGAAAGAAAACTGTGATATTTAAATCAAATATTAACATACGATATATTTCGATAGTGAAGAAATATACTCATAATAAGGCATGTGAGGGCACATATGATATGCACTCCTGTAGTATATTTTTATCTACTTACACTAATGTGTGGTTTGACAATGATAACACACATTTCATGCGTTGAATATGCAACTTACAAGTGATAATAAACACACACTAGTTAAACTTTTGTTTTAATTTTATTTATTTATTTAGAAAATAAATTGCAAACTTTATTTCAAAGTCAGAGTATACGCCGACTACATTTTTTTAATATATTTCTTGTTATATTCAGTTGTTTTCGGTATTAGCAATTATAAAGCATTTTTGGGTCTCTAAAGTATGCCTGTAGTAATTGGTGAACTCATGTCCATAGTTTTATAAATTGTGAATATAAACAAGCTTAGAGGGGCCGTCCAACAGATTTTGGCATGTATTGAATCTTGTCAATTAATGCTATAAATGCTTTATATTGATAAATTTAACTAAAAATCTCCAGTAAAAGACAACAGAATACAATTTAAAAATGAGAAAAAAGTAACCCTCACCAGGACTCGAACCACTGACCCCTGGAGTTCTGGAGTAAAAAGACTACCGCCCAGCCCACTCGACTATCCTCGCTTATGCTTACCCCGATGTATGTTTCAGCTATATAAGCAATCCTCGTAGTTTCCCAAAATATCGAATAGCGTCGAACGACGCTTTTATCTGTTGGACGGCCCCTTTAATCTTCTACTAATGCGTTGAGCTTAATGCTCTATTGGTCATCGTCAGCTAAGGTACTACTTACGTGTAAGTACGGGTACAGTAAATATACTTAAACGTACCCGGGAATTTTAAATCTAAATCGGTCGTTGTCGGTTTTTTTAGATTAATTATTTTAATATTTATGTCATTTTCTGTTAAATGGTCTCTATATTATCGAAACTCATACTCAAAAAGCATGTTGATACATTTAAAAAAAGAAGTTTGTTTCGTAATTACGGTAATCGATAGCGCGTTTTACGACATCGAATTTTGGGCGAGAATAAAACTCGGGTAAGTCTTATGTCGACCGGGTACGTTTTAGTATTTTTACCGTACCCGAGGTACATTTAAGTATACTAACATGTACCCGGGGTACATGAAAGTAGTACCCGAGCCGGCAATGACTAATCGAGCGTTGCGCTCGAAAAAAAATGCGTAGCATCCGTAAATACAAAAGGTTGCCGCTATCTGTTGAGAACAAAAGAACGTTTCCCAGAAATCCCCGCTGTAGAAGCATGAACGAGCTAGGTTACGAAACAGACCGTTCATATTTTTATTATGATTCATTGTTGTTATATTCGGTTTAAGCGATAATGGAACATTTTTATTGTGGTCTATCGTATCGCTGAAGTTATTGTTGAACTCATGTTCAACATTTTATAAATTGAAAATATAAACAAGTGTAACCTATACTATTGCGTTGTTTTCACGAATCTATTAATAGCCTTAGATTATAAATGACCTGTCATTGAGGTGTATGTGAGAGCAAGGAACGACAACTTTGCGTGGAGATTGCCGTGCAATAGGACTCTCCCTTGTTTATCGACAGCCGCATCTATTAATAGCCTCGAATTATGAATGAGCTGCTACGTCATGAAGACGCAGCAGAAAGTGGACTATTTTATTCATTCATAAATAATCTCTTCCGCGACACGTATAATACAATCATTGTTTATTGATTCTTTTCTATATAGGCCTCGTTTGAAACTATTACATTTAACACGATATTCATATAATGTTTCCATTTGTAAATGAATATAGTTGGAGAACTCAAACCTGTTGCATAAATTATACAACTCTTTCTCGCGCGGATACGGCGTGTGTGGCGTTAGTAGGCTCTCCGTAGATAAGGCGTACCGACTTGAATTTTGAGCCACGACCTTAGCAGGTCACTAAGCAACCAACTAAAAACTACACCCAGTTGCTTATATGAGCATCAAAACTGCTAAAAGATAAACATTATCGAAGACATTGTGAACGACGTTTTTTTTTGAAACGGTTTATTTTGATTTTCTGAGTTGTTTTAGCATAACTTCAAATTTCGCACTTTAAAAACGGTTCTCAATACGTTATCCCCTGACAGATGGCAATTTACTTAAAATTCTTCAAACTGTTAAAAGGATGTACCATAAAAAATTACATGCGTGAAAGACATCCATAGACATTCCTTATGTTCTGTGTTGCATAGATGCATTTCCAAAATTTAATACAGCAGTCCATTTGTTAACGTTTATACGCATTTAAATAAAACTGGCTTATAATCAGTTAACATTTAAAAATATCATAAAATATAAATTTTCAAAATATAGAAACCTTTGACAATTGCGTACATTCTAAAATATTGTAAAAAAACAATAGATTCTTTAAACAAACAAGAGCTGTCATCATAGGATGACAAATGCCCCCGAAAAACGCTTTTTCGAAACCTAAACGCAGATTTCGAAACCCAAACGCTGAACCTAAGTTCAAGGTCAAGGTCAAAGGGGTCAAAATTGCATGCATACCAAATATGCAGGTAACATCTGAAGCGACATAAAAGTTATGAGTTTTTTTCGAAACCTAAACGCAAAGTGTGACGGACAGACGGACGGACAGACATACGGACGGAAATGCGATCACTATATGCCCACCTTCGGGGTCATAAAAACTGTTACGCACTTCATATTTTGTGCAATATTGTATACTTTATTATTTTAATTGTACAAGATTCTATTTGTCCTTCAAATTAAATGATAATATATATTAATATTTATAGTTTGGCAATATCTCTTGTTATCTAACAAGATGCACGAACGTTTGGACGAATTTTGAAATAGAGCTTGAAATTTCTTAATATTTTATTTTAATGATTTTTTTTATTTTTAAGGTAGTATTGTTCTTTGGGAGGGGGGCGGAGAACCCGGAGGATGTCGCTCTCACGGTATAAGGGCCACTAACAAAACTCACATGCATGTGAATTGAAACCGGGTCGCCGGAAATTGTGTTGACTTAACGCAGTTATGGACTTGTGTGAGTTTGTCAAAATTACGATTTTCAGAAAAAAAGTGTCATAGATTCAAACAAGAATGTATACAGTTCTGTAAACAGGCGAAATAACGCTCCTGGCTTTAAAAAAATATTTCTTCATTTATGGATACTCATCATTCGAAATCGATTAAATAACAAAGCTTTTGTAACGCTTTTTCTAGATAATTTTTAAAATACGAGTATTACTAACAAAGCGTTTACTATTCGCAATATTTTATAAAAACGTGCTTGGCGCAGTGGTAACCCTCTTGCTTTTGCTTCCACAGGACCCGGGTTCGAATCCCGGGGAAACATTATAGATTTGTTTGAAAACGTATTAAATGAGATTTTTTTAAAACGTAAAAATCTGTGAATAAGTCCCTTAAAATGATTTCTAAGAATTTTGAAAAATGAAAATGCCGTGCAAATCTTAGAAATTATTTAACTGGGAAAAGTCAACAAAATATCCATTCCCTTCCATAGAAGAGTAAATGTTTGCACAGCAAATGTAACTAGTCAAAATGCAACTGCAATGTATCAGAAACCATATGCCAGTAGTTATAATAAGAATGTCATTTAACAGCATGCATGCTCTGTATTCAAATAAGAGTCATTTAATCGCATTCATGTACTGGCGGATATTCCCTACCATACTTTTCAACTTCTGGTCATTTTGAAAAATCGTCCAGTCAACAAATAATGTCTGCCTTGAAATTTAAACAAATCTGCACCGATCTTTGATGACGGCCTATCATCCTGTACGTCTCTCGTCATTCCACACCATAACATAAATTCGAGTGCCCTCTTTTGTCATGCTACTATAGCTTGATATGTTCGATGCCCAATATATAATATTTCTCGTTGAAGCCGTTTTGGAATTGTAGCCTCTAACCCTTTGTATAAAATTCCATCAACACAGTCATGTGAGATCGTGTCTGAACGACCAATACACCCTAACGTTTACTGGAGTCTGGTACTGCTTTTCGGGCTATTCTTTCTAAATCAAGTGTTTGATACAATGTTTATACTCATCTTCTTCAGAAGTTGTTTTCAACGCATTATATTCCTTCTCAGACATAAGTAAATGGACATTCAATAGTAATTGATTGATATCAATATCTGGTATTTTGTCTTCAATATCTGGTAAGTTCTTTCTTGACACAAACGTAGTTTAACCATAATTATAACATGACCTACGCTCCAGGAGTGAAATAACGTAATGCTCAATTTTGTTTATTACACAGGTGTTATTACACTAGTTATATAACTGTGAAATGACGTCATTTTTGTGACGAAATGACGTCATTATTCCAACGAATTTCTTCAGTTAAACTCTTTAACAATGTGAATAAACGGTGAAAAGAGCATACAAGAAAAAGAAAATTTGTTGGTCATGTTATAAATAGAATCTTAGATTCGTGGTCATTTGTATTGACTTTATTATAAACTCGTCATCTAAATAAAGTCGTTAAATAAATTCAATACAAAACGACCACTCATGGAAGATCCTATATTTATATTTCACCTTGAAGTCACACGTGTGTTATTGCCAGAGAAATCTTGAAATACTCAATGGAGTTTCCGCTAACGATTTACGGAAAATACTCTCAAGAGGCGTGTGATCCGTCTCTACTGTAAACTCGCGTCCATACACATAATGTTAGATTATTTTTTTTTACAACCAAACACAATTGAAAGAGTCCCTTTTTCAATTTGGGAGTATCTCTGCTGTGCTGGATTCAATGCGCGGAATACATATGCAATTTGGTTTTCGTTTTGCAAATGGACTTTTCTAAGTCCGAGACTAGCATCAATATTCAACGTAAGACCCTCACTTGGATTATAAAAAACTAAAACAGGTGTTGTCGATGCCATTTCCTTTATTTGTTTAAAGCTTTCTTCTTGTGACTTTTCCCACTGCCAGTCTATGTCCTTTTCCAACAATTATCGAATTGACGCACTTATCTCTGACATATTTGGCAAAATGTCTTAAGATATGTGATGAAGCCTAGAAATGTAGGTCTTCTTTCTTATTCTAAGGTCTATCCATGTCTTTAACAGTTTTGACCCTTTCAGGGTCTGCCTCAAGTACATTTTGGCTCATTTTATGACCCACACATTGGACTTCTTCCTTCCTGAACTGGCATTTGCTAAAAATCAGTTTTAAGTTGTTATGCTGTATTCTGTCTAATACTCGCTTTAGTCTTTTGTCATGTTCTTTGATGTTTTCTCCTCAGACTATGCTGTCATTTACTATCACCTGCGTCCCTTCTTGATCCTGTATTATCTCTTTCATGACATGGAGCTTGTAAAAATTTGTATATCTCATATGATGTTTGCAACGTTGTAAGTTTTTAACTTTCTTCATCTAGTTTTAAAATCCTCAACCCACTTGTTGCCTCTAGAGTTCATAATACCTTCGCGTTATTCATCTCTGAAACTCTGAATCTCCTACATCGTTTTCATCGGATAATGTTATCGTAATATTGCTTCATTCAGATGTTGCGGGTCAATGCATATTCTTACATCACCAGAATTTTCTGTCACCGTAACGAACAAGTTCAACCATTCATTTGGCTCAACTTTTCGTGTTATAACGCCTAGTGACTCCATTCTTTGAAGCTCATCTTTGACTTTTTGTTTCATGTCTCAAATGCTGGACATATCTGCCTTTCATGTTAATGCCAACACATCGGACAAACAGCATGCTTGGAATTCTTCTCATTTAGCACCACAATTAGCATGAGGATACTTCAATGTCTTTTGTCTTCTTATTTTGTTTACATTTAGATCGTCTTTTGCGTTCATACTGCCAAAGTCTTTTACCAACGTTTTCAGATCAGTAATGAATTTTTCTGCTGATTCACTTTCTGACTGCACTTTCCATTGTTTTTATATCTAGCAAACACTGTGGTCAATTTCGTTTTCACATACGCTCCATGTTTACCCAAAATCGTAGCTGAAGACTTTGCTTCGTCCGCTGTTAGCATCCATTTTTGATAGATAACTCGACTCTTCTGACCTTCCCTTTAATCTTCAGATTTATATTACAATGTCATAAATAAGTTGTCATATATATCCGCGTCACATTACCGGGATTCGTTAATGCGACCAAACAGTCCGGTTTATAAAACGCCGATATTGATCCTAAAAACACTCATTTCTGTTTCACCCGACGAAATAAATGTTATTTAAACCATAGCACCCGAGCCTGTATTCTAGCATCAATATATGTTTTGAGTGTCTTCTACGGCTTAAATACCACATCGGCGTTTGTAATGGTTCATGCCTTATTCCAACCTCCGCGATATTATGAACAGATACGCATGGTCTGTGATAGTTGTGTTTCACTGTTGATTTATTAATGGATTTATCAGGATGACATATAACATCACACTACACGCCTTATCACGCGTTCCATAAATCTACCTTTCACTCTATAAGAAGATGTACTATGACGTTCTAAATGGTGATTTCATTAAGATCTGCTTTCGTGAAAATACTGGGAATATTATGATAACAAAAATTCAGAAATATTATGTGAAGAGTAATAAGTATTTAACGAGTATGAGCATGCATAACACAAAGCACCATAATAATGATTAAAGCTGGGGTAAGCGCACGTAACGGTAAATTCAAAGGATTGTTGGTTAAACTGGTTAAAAGGCTGACCAGACCTTGCACTATGTAAAAAAGAAGTCCCTACATTTATTCGCACCTCAACATATGTCTTGAGAATAACTTATTTGTTTAGCACGTAAGTTTTCCAACTGTATTTCGTTAACTAATATATGCACGTGTAATTATAGCATTAGTTTTTCTTTCGCAATCCCCTTAGTTTTATAACCATGATTATACACATTGAGATTTGTATAATACAAATATTCTACAACATTAAAAACTGTTCAAGCGTAATGCTGTGAAGCCATAAAGCAATGTAACGATTTTCAAGTGGATTAATTGTACGTATAGGCAAGAATACATATGACTCGACTGTCAGTTAACTTATATTTATAACACATTTTGCAGAGCCTTAGACAATGGCCTTGAGGTCAGAGTTGTATTTTTTTTATATTAGTAAATCTTTTGATAAAGTATGGCATAAAGGTGTATTATTCAAACTACAACAAGCAGGAATTCGAAAAAATCTATTATCTTTTCTGTCTAATTATCTCTCTGATCGTAAACAAAAAGTAATATTACCGGGAGTGCATTCAGCCCCTATCGAAATTCTCGCCGGTGACCCTCAAGTCTTTTTCTTTAGGCCTCTTATGTTTTTAGTGTATATTTATGACATCATCGCTGACATACAAGCACACATTCATTTGTTCGCTGATGATACCAGCCTATTCATGGTAGTTAATTCGCCAAACGAAACTGCAGCCGTACTGCAGTCAGACATTGATCAAATATCCAGCCAGCTGGGCTGACAAATGGTTGGTATGCTTTAACCCATCAAAATCAGAATCAATGCTTAAATCCCTCAAAATAAATCAACTATCCCATCCCCCGTTGCCTATGCAGAACGTAAATATACCCACTGTTGATGTCCATAAACATTTAGGTGTCTTTCTATCAAATGACTGTACCTGGCATGCGCATTTATCTTTCATAAAGGAACAGGCTTGGGCACGAATTCATATAATGCGTAAAAAAAATAATGCTTGATAGAAAGACTCTCGAGAAAATATATGTGTCGTTTATAAGACCAATCTTGGAGTACTCAGACGCTGTATTCGATAATTGTACGCAATATGAAAAAAATGAACTAGACAAAATCCAAACCGAAGCAGCGCGAATAGTATCTGGATGCACGCGTTTAGTCTCACTAGAAGATCTGTATACTGAGTTAGGATGGGAAACTATCAGTCAACGCAAACAAAAATTAATATGTATGTATAAAATGTCCTCTAGCAATGTACCAAACTACTTAAAATCCCTTTTACCCGCAACAGTTGGATCGCGTAGTAATTACTCATTAAGAAATGCATCTAATCTCCAAAACAATTCAAGCACGAGTATCACTGTATTCGAATTCGTTTTTACCATCCACTGAATCTGAATGGAATAATCTTCCCGATGACGTAAAGAACGCTGAATCGATCCATTCCTTCAAAAGGCTTATTAACCTACTTACGGTGAAAGACGCCATCAAATGTTACACACGCGCTTAAGAACAAAGTGTAGCGCCTTAAATGACCATCTCTTTAGACGCAATATTATTTCCTCTCCGTTATGTATATGCGGACTTCATGAAACGACGTCGCATTACTTTCTTGAATGCACTCAGTATGAACATATTCGCGGTGAACTTATAAACTCAATATCAATGTATTGCTTCCCCTGCATTGAAACTATATTATATGGAGACACCACTCGTGACTACTTAATCAATACTAAAAAAGCTGATGCAGTTCATAAATTTATTTCCATGAGTAAGCGATTTGATTAGTAATATGCTACAGAACGACTCTAAACCCTTCTTCTCCCCTTTCACACAACAAGCCTTTCAAAACATCTCTTTTCTTCCCAAACCTCTGCTACTTTCTCTCCTACATTGTTCACGTGTCAATCCGTTATCTGTGTTTCACACATGAAACTATATACACGAAGTTTTTCTTTTATTTAGCCATTATGTTATTATTGTTCAAATCATGTAAATCCAATTATGTTCGTTTGAGAACATGAAACTATTATTGTATAGGGAGAAGAACTCTATAAGACCTATCTATCGTTCCTATCCTATTTGAACATGTACGTAGTATAAACAATGTTGTAATTATATGTCAACAAAAGTGCATTGTTTGAATATAATATGTTTAAATTAAGAATACATATATCGCATACCATTGTTATTAATGAAAGGGAAAAAAAACAAGCAAAAAATGCATATATACAATATGTATGATGTTTAACAAGTAGCGAACACAAAAAATTAAATCATATTACGTCACGCTGTTCTAAAATAATTTGAAATCTGTACACACATAATGTTAACACACGCATAAAAACGATTCTAAAAAGTCATTATTGTTTTAAAACGAAACGTTACACATTGATCTAGTATAGATACCCTTTGGGTTCACACTATTATTTCAAACAAAGAGTGCAGAGTTTGACAGCCAATCAACGAGACAAAAATTGCTTCGTAATTTCATGGTTCACACCATAAACGTGTGAAATGAATCCTAATGTCATAAACAACAAAGTTTGCAATATGTTTTTAAACATAGATGGCATGTTCAGATCTAGTTATTTCTCAAACTTGAATAATTATTTACAATATTTATAATTAAACGATTAAGAAAAAATGCTGATTATGCTTTTGGGTTTCCGGAGAGCTCAGGTTGTGGATTCTCTACCGCTCTTTGAATGCATATGAACGTTGTTCATATTCAATTGATTATTTCACAGTAATAGGTACTAAAAAGAGGAGCTGACATTGGAAGCTATTGTATTAAGTGTTGTAAGTTTCACTCAGTATTAGGGGCGCCGTAAAATATACGTCATACTTAGCGACAAACTCCTTAGGTATCTAGTAGTCTTTTTGCAACGTAATACGAAAAAAGAAACCGGTTTCTTAATCCATATTTCAACCTAATTTTGAATGGAGATTTACTGACATCAAAAACAGCTTAATGTATACCATACCCCAAAACAAAAAAATGTTAACATGTGGGTATTATGTCAATATATTTTTTATAATACATTAATTGTATGTGTAGTTTCATTTATTGATAACTCAGTTCGTTTTTAAGGAACAATTACCGTATTCATGTTTCAGGCCGAATTGCGGACTGATATGTTCTTTTAAAACAATTACATTATCCAAAATTAATCACACATCTTTTAAAAATATTTAATATGTATCTATACTATACTAATATTGTTCTAACACTCGACTAAGTAATATGGTATTTTCATTACACAGGCTTTTTACGACTGAATTACAGCAATGAACAGATAATTAATAACGAAATAACTCATCTATCCTTATTCAGGCCGTTTTCAGAACTGTATTTTTCGTTAAATAATAATCATACATAATACTGATTCTTCGAACTGCATTACATAACTAAGAGAATGACGTCATTCAATTCGAATAAGGGACTGGTATTTTCTTACTTAACCAATAAATAAACATTAACCAATCTGTGAAAATAATTGAACATAAAGCTATGGTGTCAAAACTAATATCCCTTCATATTTCCACTTCGTTCTGTTTACTAGTCATTCAGATTTTTTTCGAGGCTGAACACGGGATCTGCATTTTTTGCTCATCTATTTTTTTTTGAAATTATGAGCTTTTGTCATCACCTTGGAATCGGCGTCGGCGTCAGGTTAAGTTTTGTGTTTAGGTCCACTTTTCTCATAAAGTATCAATGCTATTGCATTCAAACTTTGTACACTTACTTATTATCATGAGGGGACTGGGCAGGCAAAGTTAGATACATCTGGCGTGCTTTTTGACAGAATTATATGCCCTTTTTATACTTAGAAAATTGAAAATTTGGTTAAGTTTTGTGTTTAGGTCCATTTTATTCCTTAAGTATCAAAGCTATTGCTTTCATACTTGCAACACCTACTAACTATAATAAGGAGACTGTACAGGCAAAGTTATGTAACTCTGACTGGCATTTTGACAGAATTATGTTCCCTTTTTATACTTAGAAAATTGAAAATTTGGTTAAGTTTTGTGTTAAGGTCCACTTTATTCCTAAATTATCAAAGCTATTGCTTTCATACTTGCAACACTTACTAACTATCATAAGAGGACTGTGCAGGCAAAGTTATGTAACTCTGACTGGCATTTTGACAGAATTATGGGCCCTTTATACTTAGAAAATTGAAAATTTGGTTAAGTTTTGGGTTTTGGTCTACTTTACTCCTGAAGTATCATAGATATTGCTTTCATACTTGGAACACTCGCAAACTATCATAAGGGTACAGTACAGGACATGTTGCATAACTGTGGTTGTCATTTTGACGGAATTATGGCCCTTTTTTTAAATAAGTAACTTTGAATATATGGTTAAATTGTGTTTAGATCAACTTAACTTCTAAAGTATCAAGGCTATTGCTTTTAAACTTCAAATACTTTCATGCTATCATGAGGGTACTGTACCTGGCAATTTGACTTTTACTTTGACCTTTGAATGACCTTGACTCTCAAGGTCAAATTATTAAATTTTGCTTAAATTTCCATAACTTCTTTATTTATGATCAGATTTGATTGAAACTTTGACAAAACAATACTTACCTGACATACCACAATAGACTCCATCAAAACCATCACCAACGCCACCCCCCCCCGAAATCCCCCCCCCATAAAAAAGTTGTGTTTTTTTTTCATTTTTTTAAAGATCATCTAATAAATGACCACACCTTCACACTATAGCCCCCACCCTCCCCCCCAAAAAAAAAATCATTCTTTTTTTTTGAAACATGGTTAAAAAACACAAATATTAATTTTATCCCCCGCCATAGGCGGAACGATATTGTTTTGGCGTTTTCCGTCCGTCCGTTTTCCGTCTTTCCGTCCGTCTAACCGTACGTCCGGCACTTTTGTGTCCGGGGCCATATCTTAGAAGTGCTTTGGTGCATTTTATTGAAACTTGGTATGAGTGTATATATATATAAGAGGATGATGCACGCCAAATGGCATTGTACACCATCTGTAAATAACAGAGTTTTGGTCCTTTGTATCTTAAAAAAATGCTTTTTTTTGTCCGGAACCATATATTGGAAGTGCCCTAGCGGATTTCATTGAAACTTGGTATGAGTATATATAAGGATGAGAGAATGATGCACGCCAAATTGCATTGCACACCATTGAATAATAACGAAGTTTTGGCCCTTTGTCTATTGAAAAAATGCTTTTTTGTGTGTCCGGTGCCATATCTTGGAAGTGCTTTGACGGATTTCATTGAAACTTGGTATGAGTATATATATGGATAAGAGGATGATGCACGGTGGCGTTGTCCATCCGTCCAAAAAACTTGTGTGTCCAGAAGTATATTGGCGGGGGATATCAATTTAACGAATTTGCTTGTTATTATTTGATTTTTGAAATACCGTCTAACCATCCCACCCAAGAATCCCCCCCCCCCGAATAAAAAATAAAATGTTCTTTTGCATTTTGTTTTCGTATTGTTGGAAGATAATGTAATAAATGACCACACACCCACACTATACACCCCTCTCCATCCCACCCCTCCCGCATTTGTGATTGCAGTATTGAGATAGGTCCCGTTACCTTTAAAAAGAAAAATAGATGAGCGGTCTGCACCCGAAAGGCGGTTCTCTTGTTTACATTTGTGCTCTATTAATTAAAATGTTGTTATGATGTCTAGATATATTTATGTATTTTAAGCCATTTCTACACAACTTGCTTAAAGCGGGACTGCCAACCCTGTAAAAAATAACAAAGTTAAAATGTGTAAAATATATTGATAAAAATTTGTAACAATAACACAAAATAAGCAAGAAAAATTATACATTGAGTACGAACTTCATAAAATGCAGAAAAGACAAATAAGCGCCCCGAGCCAATTGTGACGAAGATATTTCGTACATATTTTCCCAAAATAACCGAAGCATTCGTATTTTTATTAGGATCGGAGTTAGTGTTCGTGTGTCGTATGAGTAGATATCGTTGCATGAAATTAAAATGATCCTTAAACATAAATTTAGATTCACATCGTACATGCATGATATACATGCTGGCGAATTCGGCTGTACAGACATTTCGATTTCAGGATTTAATATCTGTCTTATTTCGCATTGTTCGACACATGTTCTTTCTAACTTTTATTTTAATGTATATTAAAATATATGTAAAATAAGTTTTTGTTTTACATATTTTATATAAATTCATAAATATTTGACAAAGTCGTGCAGTCCCGCTTTAAGGTATAAAAACTACAACGCTAATATATAGTCACGTGCCGCATAAATTCTTTACATGTGTGTTAATTTTCATTCAGTTTAGCTTTCAGTATCCAATAGAACAAAATATAATTTTTCCCGGACTAGGAATTAGTACGTTCTATAGAAAACTAAGGCGGCTTGTAAACTGATACAGTCACTTTCCGTTTAAATGCAACCCATTCACGTGACTATTCGTCCAATTTATTTCACGTGTGTGTTTTCATTTAGAATTATAACGACCATTTTAAGTATACAGATGACATATACACGAGTTTTCACCGACTCTAGACTAACACGTGCTTGTAGAGTACATATGCACTTATCATGGTGATAGAGTGCCGTCTAAATCTGCCACTTACGCGCGATCCGTAATCGAATGTAGTGGTTGTATAACATTTAAATGCACATAACCCATGTTTCATTTTCCGAAATTGCAAAACATGATCTTTCACGGACTATGGACTAAATGATTTGTGTGCGAGCACAAGCAGCTTCCAAGCTCATAAAGTCACATACCGTCTTTAATGCATCTTGTACACCTAGCGATTTGACTTATATAGCGTTCTTGTTTGATTATTTATACCGGAAGTGCAATCGTTCAACGTCCAAAAGTACACAAGCATGTACCACGGTGATATAGTCATGTAACGTGCATAAACGTTTCCTTTAACGTATGGTGCCCATTATCCAGTGTCCAAAAGTCAAAACTAAGAGCTTTCCCAGACAATGGACACTTTAGTTCTTGTAGATGGCAGTATCATTTTCCAATCTGAAAAGTGCCATGACCATTAAAGTAAATGATCCATATTCAACAAAAGTGTTTATAATTCGAGAGCAGCTTGATGTTTATTCCATGCTGTTAATAATAATGGGTAACATTGTCTTTTTATATTAAAGTAGCAAACAGAACATAATAGTCCATTATGTAGAGGTCAATTACCAACGCATACTTAGATGTTTTACCTTTTGAACCATATAAATTATTTTATATATGCCAGATATTGAACAAAAACGATAACGATGCAAACTTAACGTCACAAATATTTTACTAATTTACCCTTTGTTTTATCCTTTAAGTGAATATTGCTAAAACAAAGTCTTAGTTGACGACGATGTGAATATATTTATGACTAGTTTATCAATCCAAGTGTTTGCACTACATATAAAGAAAACATTTATGAATACTATAAATGCCTGTAATCGCCATGTAAACACTTATTAATGTTATTGGAACTATATTGTTTCATAAAGTACAATGATTCCTAATATCCTTATTATGTTGTTTTTTACTGCAAAATAGTTACACATATTAAAGTTAGTATTAAGTACAACAAATCAACATGTTGGAGCTGAAATGAAGAAATCATTTGTAAGAGCAAAATTATTTAGAAATGATATCATGTATGATATCTTAAGACATTATTTATTTATGGAATGTGCATTTTCATTCTGAAACTAAAATAACAAAACAATTAAAAACAATCAATATCAAAAAGTTTTACTGTTATTTTTAACAGGGTTGGCTTCTAAACAATCTATTGTTTCTTATGTTAAATAAAATACAGATGCATGGTGCAATAACATATTTAGTTTTATAAAATGTTTTTTTATATTTATACACAAATCCTATAATAACAGATACATATACGATTGCAGTGCTTACTGGCACTCACTGAAGATCACTCTACTGGCTTATTTCGAGACTTGTATGTTCAATGGGGATGCATGATTTAATATGTTGCTTGTATTATTATGAAACTTTTGGTGTTCTTTTAATCCACACCGGGAACCTACGAACTATGTTTATCTGTACTTCTTGAATGTCTAATCACGTGCCGTTGTTTGTTGTTTCTTTAGGTACCTGCACAGGTACTTGAAAATAGTTTTTTGGTCCTTATTTATATAATAAGAGTATATATAAGGATTTAAAAAAAAATGTTCAAGTACCTGTGGGTACCTGAGTCACAACCATTTACGGTGTGTTTTACGTCCTAATCAAGAACATTTGAAATACGTTGGCATATGTTACTTGGTGTTCTATCACATGGCGCTGTTTGATGTTATTTCAGGTACCTGGAGTCCAACCGGATTCGCAACATTTCCCGGGCGGCGTTCAGGGGCCTGACTAAACTACGCAATCTGTGAGTTACAATAGAAGACAAATGATGTGTCGTGAAATAAATGCCATCCAGCTGACATATATAAATGGGAAAACTTTTTATATTGTTGTTTCTTTCTCTTATAATTGTACAATGGTGCGGTTGTCTGTGCCTTCCATGAATAATGTTGTTTATCAATGAAACTGTGAACTATTCTTGTCTGTTGCTTATTGTTTTTGAATATACATACCTGCTTGCCTTTTCCATATGCAGACTTAAGCAGGCGAATGTTAAAACATTCTTAGCTAATTTTTTTAAATATTTGTTAAAGTATTTAATGACAGTATAGTTATTGTTCGCTGCTTATGTTAACATTGTTTTTGTAACAGGAATTTATTCAATAACGTACTCGAAGACATAGACGGAGGATTTGAAGGAGTGCCGAACCTGCAGAAACTGTAAGACATTTTCAGAATTTAAATACTGTACACATTACGATGTGAAATTATAATTTTGTAATTTTCAATTTGCACCAGGCATAACTGATCACGTTTTCAATTACAAAATGCGCAATTTACAGAATTTTATATATACATGTCACACAACTTCGATACCATATACAAATCTTAAATAATAAATACTGTTGACAATATTCCAAAACGCTTCATTTAATATGTCTAACAATGGTTCAGAATACCCATTTCGGTGAAGATAGATTGAGATACTTTTCTGGTAGAAACATGTTCGCATTTCATTTTACACATATTGTAAACAAATATACACTTAAAGTCTTACACATGCAAAACATCTCCGCTTTTCAAGGAATTGCTTTTGATTCCGTTTGAATAGTTGACTATTTATTGGTTGAATCAAACTTATTTTTCGATATCTGTTCGAAAAAGTTCTGATACAACTGCCATGTAAGATTGTATTGTCGATATCACGTATCTTAATCATTGTATAAAGTAAGAGGATGCGATTGTGGGCGAAATGGTACACACGATCGTGATTAATGGTGAAAACAGTTTGAGAAACGAATTAAACTGCATGTTGATTTATTAAAATATCACGACTGATATATTACATGTCTTGAAAAATGTTGTTAAGTTTTCATATTTGCAGTATATTCGGTAATAATATTTTACTAAGTATGTCTTACAGGTAATTGGAGAGTTCTGTTGTCCTTATATTTTGTGAAACTACGATGATTGCTTATATAAAGTATAAAATACAACGCTCATTGTTTGAGCATGGATGGCCGAGTGGTCTTCTTACTATAGGACTCCAGGGGTCAGTGGTTCGAGCCCTGTTCAGGGTTACCTTTTCTCTCTTTTATCATTTCATTCTCGATTTTTTACTGGAGATTTTTATATCCAAAGTTAAAATTTAACAAGCATTTCATGACGGTATTTTAGACCTTTTCTTTTTTCGTCAATCTGGTTGACTGCCCCTTTAACCCATGCATTAAATGAAAACATACATATTTTATGATTCACGAGGCACCGTGAAAAGTTTTATATTTTCAGCATTTGTATTGAATTATTTAGAAACAATGAATTTTTGAATGCGGGCTAAAATAAAATACTAAGTCTTGTTAAAAAATATTTTCGCTGTGTAATAAAATAATTCCCGTTACATTCGTAGATAATTTATAGTCAAGTTAGAAAATGTCATATTTTTATACGGCTCGAATGACAAATAATGATTAGGTTCCTTGTTGCTTATTCAGCGACGATAATACTAACTATTGATAAATAAACAAATTATAGAAATGATTTAGAAAAACTATTTCATTAGTATAACAACATTGATTTTCAAAGCTATCGGGTACAACTTCATACATGTTCGACATCATTTTAATTTGATAATGTCAGTTGTGCATAGGACTTTTATAAGGAATACAGCACATAAAGGGAAATAGAATTTGTCTGCTGCAAAAAGAAACAGAATAAACGTTTAATTAGACATGTATTGGAATATATATTTAAAGCATACTGACATGCAAAGGATGTTCAAGGTAATGTGGTACACTTTCGTCCTTATACGGTTTGAATCAGGAACTAGTTACTTTTTCCTTATTCCTTATCAACACATGAAGAAGCAGAAATATTTTAGAACAATAACTTTGATATTAAATACATTAATACAGGTATTTATAGTTATGTGGTACATTGTGCTACATGTTAAAGTACTGTTCTAATTAAAATAATGGTTGTAATATAAAAATATTTGAATAAGAAATAGAGAACGTGTTCCTTTTTTCTGATTTAAAGGGGAAATTTAGTATAAACCAATCAAATGTGTTTGAGTACGTGTAGGTGACCAATCAACATATTAAGAGATCAATGATCTTTTAATATTCTTAATTGCGCATTTTTCAGATTCCAAACGTCCCAAAAAAAGGGTTTTCCTTGAATAGGGACTTACACGTGTGTAGAGTACATGCACAACTACCTCACTGATACTGTCATGTGCCTCTACGTTCTTCATTTTCACATAGCATGTCATACAATATGGCGGTTATAATTGATAACAATCAGTGCTCATGTTTAATTGTCATGTGTATGTATCGTCACAGTTTGACATTTTCTATATGTCAATTTTTACCTGTAATGACTTTGCATGCATCGTTCCAAAGTGCACGCGAACGTATAATTATCATCGCGCATGCGCCGACTTTTCCGTTTGTCCTCGTTTGTCTTTGTCAAGGTGATTTGTAATTGTGTCGTCTGCTGTTGTTGGGAGAATCGGAATACTTCGGATTTATACATTTAACAATGTTTATCTACGAAGTCGGCTGAGGCTATCCAACTGCTGCACGTGCTTTCGTGTGAGCACAGTTTACCGTATCCGTCCAATTGTTCCTTTTTTTTGTTTGAATAAAAGAAAGATTGAGAGAAAGGTTCCTATTGGGTTGTTCGTTCACACTTTTCTTCCTTCCCCGCCAATTTCCTTCGTCCCTAACAACCCTCGATAACTTTCACAAGTTAAGACGGTGTAAAATAACTCTTTATATTAACTATAAAGGAGACTTATTATTATTAATTAATCGGACACTGTGGTAAGCTATTTTATATTATTCTTTATACTTTATATTATTAATGTATATGTATTGTTTTCCGCAGCGCGTCCCATTAAATGATTAAGTTTTATTGTGATTTTGGTATGTGTAATCTTTGTATTGTGTGCTTATGTTAGATTGTTTTATATATTTCTAACTAGATGATATATCTTTATAGGCCCGTTTTATACGAATAAATATAATTCAGAACCTACGCCAGGACTTTGTTGATCATATAAAGCACCCCTGTGACATTGGTGGCCATTGGGTTTCCGTTGGGCCATAGTGTCAGGGACGGCAGGATCGCCGCCGCCGAGGATCGGGCCGGATAGACGTCGGTCCGGAGGAAGTCTCAAGGCTGAGGCTGAAGAAACCATGATACGGTTTTGTAGCGTTTCTGGACTTTGATCTGGGTACCAGCGGATGTAGATCCATAGGCGTACGCAGGCTCGATCCGAAATCGGCGCAAGATAGGAGTCCGTACTTGGAGATACGGAAGAGCGAGTTTGAGATTTCACTGAGTCAGGTTCGTTGCAATATCTTTCTTCGTTGACATTTGGATCCATATGGATTTTCCATGGTGCATCAGAGTTTGTTGAATTTTTGAAAGCTAGCTAGTGATTTTTTTAAAGGGGCCTTTTCACAGATTTTGGCATATTTTGACGTTTGTAATTAAATGCTTTATATTGATAAATGTAAACATTCGATCTTAAAAGCTCCAGTAAAAAATCAAGAATAAAATTAAAACAAGAAAAAAAAGTAGCCGGTACCAGGGCTCGAACCAGTGACCCCCGGAGTCCTGGAGTTAGTCTGAAGTAAAAACGCATTAGCCCTCTCGTCTATTCCGCCGAGTATACATAGAATAAGTATTTTATACCTTATATAAGCAATCTTCGTAGTTTTGTAAATTTAAACGACAACAACAGAACTCTCCAAATTATTCAATCGTTTCGCGTTGCAACGCTTTATAATTTTTAGGCTTTCAAATCGTCAAAAGATACATATAATGGCTATATTGGACTATGGTAAATGTTCAGTAATACTGTTTCCTCACAAATATCATAACTAAAACGAAAATTTGCGAATCTGAAACAACTTTTTTCAATTTTGTCAATTTACCAAACCGTGAAAAGATCCCTTTAAGTGCGCGCGTACGGTAACACTGGAGCGATTATCACGACGTGTTATTCTTTCGGAGGAACGGCGGAGGACAGTTGAACATTTGGAACTGTGAGATTCTGAACTTTATAGATATTTGCAGGTAACTCCTGTAGATTATCGGTGTACACCTGTGTGATTTAAATTGATAATTGTGTATAGTGACGGTGAGTTGTGAACTTTGTGAATTTTTCATGTTGTCATGTAATTTGTTGTTTTGTCACATGTTTTCGTGTTAAAATTTAGAGTTGAAAAATTTTCTAAGTGGAAAATTATTGGTTTTTCAAGTAAAACTTTAGTGTGATTTAGAAGATATTTTAAGGAAAAACTATCGTGTTTATATTTTTGAAATCACAGTGTCTTAGGGAAAATTTTGAGTAGTTTTCTAAAGATTGTGCCTGATATTTTTGCAAACTTTAGGGAGTGTTTATTTACTGAGTGTCCCAGTATCTGGCCTGAGTTATTCTTGCCCAACTATCTAGCACTCTTTTTGTACATTACCTTTGCACAAATTCTTTGCACTGCACCTACCCCATATATGTATGATTGAGAAGAGGAGCGAGTGAGGTAAGTGATATATGTTCTGTGTTGTGGTGTCCATTTGTGATTCTATTTGTGTTAAAGATACGTTTAAATCAGACGAGCGTATAATTTTATATATTGTCCGTATTGTTTAGAACATCAGTTGTGCAGCTCAATTATTTGGCTTTTGCGCCTGAAAAATATTATCGCGTGATAATATTTCGTGTTGCAACGCAGGTCTGATATATAAATTATAGTAGATTTTCTTTGTATTTGTTGTGCTTGGTAAGAATACCATACACACGTCTTAAATTTTGGAATATTTTAAAGTTGTTTCATTGTGGTATTATTGCAGTAAGTTGGTGACTGAACACCATGTAACTGGGTCCGTGGTATTATTAGGAGGATTGTTGTTACAGTTCAGTCAGTCAAATTGAATTTGTAAACATAAACATACACCTTAAAATGTCAGAATTTCACTTCCGGGGTATTAATTATGCTAAGTTTTAAACAAATAAACACAAAACAAAAACGTGAAAACTGCTGTAAAATCCACACTCACATTTCTTATGATGTATCCTTCAATTTATCAACCTTTCTTATGATGTATCCTTCCATTTATCAACCTTGTATTTGACGTATCATTAACATTAATCCATTTATTTCGCTAATAGACTTCTCAGTTGTGTACCGCGCAATTTTGCAAATCCGAAAAAATGTATTGAGGGCTTTTGTCGATATAGCTGTCAAAGTTGATAAATAAAATTTATATTGAAAATAATTGCGTGTGCACCTGCTGTCTTATAATTACTTATTTAAAGAGGTAAAAACGTTGTTTTCATTGGAACTGCAGCATAAAAAAGTGTGTTATCGGTCCTAATCTTATTGACATTCTAAAATCAGGTTTTTCTCAACAACGTCATTTGCGCAATAATACCCAAAGTCGCTGGTAGCAAGACACTTCGACCCCTTGACACTTCGACCCCTATTTTCAATATTTTTATTGAAGACAAATAGACCCCTGATTATTTTTGAAATGTGCTTCCTCATTTATTAAGTAGAAATCTCCTATCGGCATGTCTCGATATACGCGTGGTACTGAATTAGAATGTTGAAAACGGTGATATGCTTTTTAACTCATCTATTTTTTGAAAAAAAAAATGAGCTATTGTCATCACCTTGGCGTCGGCGTCGGCGTCTGCGTCGGCGTCGGCGTCCGGTTAAGTTTTGCGTTTAGGTCCACTTTTCTCAGAAAGTATCAATGCTATTGCATTCAAACTTGGTACACTTACTTACTATCATGAGGGGACTGGGCAGGCAAAGTTAGATAACTCTGGCGTGCATTTTGACTGAATTATGTGCCCTTTTTATACTTAGAAAATTGAAAATTTTGGTTAAGTTTTGCGTTTAGGTCCACTTTTTTCAGAAAGTATCAATGCTATTGCATTCAAACTTTGTACTCTTACTTACTATCATGAGGGGACTGGGCAGGCAAATTTATATAACTCTGGCGTGCATTTTGACAGAATTATGTGCCCTTTTTATACTTAGAAAATTGAAAATTTTGGTTAAGTTTTGTGTTTAGGTCCATTTTATTCCTTAAGTATCAAAGCTTTTGCGTTCATACTTGCAACACTTACTAACTATCATAAGGGGACTGTGCAGGCAAAGTAATGTAACTCTGACTGGCATTTTGACAGAATTATGTGCCCTTTTTATACTTAGAAAATTGAAAATTTGGTTATGTTTTGTGTTTAGGTCCACTTTATTCATACAGTATCAAAGCTATTGCTTTCATACTTGCAACACTTATTAACTATCGTAAGGGGACTGTGCAGGCAAAGTTATGTAACTCTGACTGGCATTTGGACGGAATTATGGGCCCTTTATACTTAGAAAATTGAAAGTTTGGTTAAGTTTTGTGTTTTGGTCCACTTTACCCCTAAAGTATCATAGATATTGCTTTCATACTTGGAACACTCGCAAACTATCATAAGGTTACAGTAAAAGGACAAGTTGCATAACTCTGGATGTCATTTTTACGGAATTATTGCCCTTTTTTGACTTAGTAACTTTGAATATATGGTTAAATTTTGTGTTTCAATCCACTTTACTTCTTAAGTATCAAGGCTATTGCTTTCAAACTTCAAATACTTTCATGCTATTATGAGGTTACTGTACCTGGCAAGTTGAATTTTACCTTGACCTTTGAATGACCTTGACTCTCAAGGTCAAATTATTAAATTTTGCTAAAATTGCCATAACTTCTTTATTTATGATTAGATTTGATTGATACTTTGACAAAACTACTCTTACCTGACAACGCCTTGATCCCTATTGATAAACTATCAAATTGCGATCGTATTTTCATCATATTACTATTAAACTCTAGCATGATTTTTTCTGTAGTAGTATGGTGATTTTCACTAGTTTCTTACGCATTTACTACGTTGGATCTAAATCGAGAGGTGTTTGCAACAAATTCATTAAATAGTGTTGTGTGCTCGTGTACAGCGAGTGATGACATTTCTCCAAGCGTGTGACTTATCGCTTTCGTAACAATATTAAATCGTGAAGCTAATTTATTGCCGCGGTCTCGTTATTTATTTAATTGTGTGACAGTAGCGATGCCAAACAGTGTGCCGATATCCCACAAAATGGTAGCAATCCCGTGGATTTGCGAGATAGTCTTGTTTGATATAGTAGGTATCATGCTTTGAAAATTATTTAACAAGAGTTTCAAATCGGCTTCCATGAGGTTTCTGAGATTATTGACTTAAATATATATTGTGCATGCATTTTCATAGTAAGCATTGCTGACATTTCTACAATAATGAAAATCATTTAAAAAGATTTTCAAGTCGGTTTCCGAGTGATTTTTAAGACCATTAAATCTTTTAGATGATGGGCATCGTTTTTGATCGTGACTATGGCTGACATTTCTACACATAGAAACTCGTTTACTAACTCTGTATCGAAGTTGTAATCAGGTATCTTGAATTCAAACGTGTGGGCCCAATTGTTCTTCACAAAGTGTATTGGTTTTGGATCTGAGAACTGGATACCATGGTTCACAAGTATTTGTTCTGTATACACTTCCGTTATTGCCATGACAAGGATAATCACTCTAGCGATCATCTTGCCCACAATGACATGAAATAGAATGTATACTATATTTTTGTTGCTGTCAACTGTGTCGTGACATAAAAAGTTTTTTCTCTCTAAAGTCATCGGTATTTATAAATCTCCGTAATCTATTTATATTAATAGGAACCTTTAATTCTCTGTTTGAGTGTCTTTCTCGTAATATACATGTTCCATTTTTTAATATTTTAGTTATGTAATATAATTGCCCTGAACATTTTCTAAACAGTTTTCTAGATCTATTCAAAGGAAATTTTTCTTGTTTAATGAAGACGAGATCTACCAGATTGAACGACCGGATCATTGTTTTATGATCATAGTTTTCCTTCATATTTTTCCTTGAATTATCTATATTGTCTTTGGTTATTTCCCAAACGATCGTAAACCTTTCCTTCAGCTCATTAATGTAAGATTCTATTGATGGATTAATTTTCTTTTCTGAGCAAAGTTCTGAAATAATTGGTTTTATCATGTGTCTGACAAAAAGAACATAGTATGGTGAGAATTTTGTTGTGTCGGAACCACGGAGCGTATATTGACCTCTCATCTCGAGTCCGAGGTCGGAACATACAGAATTATAAGCATGTGTACACTTGATAATTTATCGGGCCATTCATTTTCTGATTTTAAAGTTGTACGTTATATATTAAGTAGTGTGGAATGGACTCGTTCTACTGCCCCATTAAACATCGGATGAAAGCTGCTAGTACGATGTCTCTTAATTTGAAAGGATTTGTATAGAACGTCCTTTATCCCACTTAACATTTTTTGTCCTCTATCACTTGTAATATGTTTTCTACTGTACCTTGATATTTTAAAGGAAGGAACATAGCACATTTTGAAAACGCGCAAATGACACTTAAAACATATTTGTAACCTTTACTCTCTTTTCCGACGGTTATAATATCTATGTGAAGCATTTCAAATTGTTCACTTGCGATGAAATGTTGGTGTAACGGGTGTATTTTAAAATTGTCATCTTGTTTAAATATTTGACATATTTTGCATGATTGTGGAAAATAATAATACTGTTTTATGGTCCAAAAAGTTTTATCGACGCCAAAGCGACCGTTTAAATCATGAAAGCTATACATTATTTCCTGTCTTAATGATTCTGGTAAAGCTAATTGTTTTATGAATACTTTTTCAACTTGGCATTTCTTTGATCTTTGTTAAAAAAAATGTAATAAAATGTTATCAACTATTTCATACTAAGTACTTATATATGGAATTCGTTTTGCGTTTTTATTATCAGGTAATTGTCCCTCTTTAAAAACATTTGCCAACAATCTTTTGAAATCGATAGCAAAAAAATTATGTTAATGTTATCTCATTTTTTCTCTGGTGTTCGGTCATTGACTTCTTGGATGTTACCTGCATAAGTTAATTTTTTCTGATTTAATGTGACTGGGGTTAATTTGTCCGGTGTTGTCTGATGATTTATTACTGGGATAATGGTTTGTGCTGATGTGTGTTCTGGAGGAGAAATTGGAATGGAATGTGCCACATTATCTAATTTACCGTTTGTCTCAGAATTGTTTTTTTTGCCACCTGCTGAATTGTGGAAACGCTTTATCCTGATTGTTTGTTATTCCTAGAAAACGCGTTTATTGTTGTTTCTGGAGATTAGGGATTAAGTCTGAATATTTCGTATTTTTATGAGTTCTAGATTGTTGCCTTGTGATAACATTAATGTTTCATTCCTTCTGTTCTATGGTAATGCTATTTTCATTCTGAAATATATTTTTATGTCTGTTAAGATCATGTCCGTAGTTTCTTGCCTTTTTATTTGATGATCTATTCTGCTCAGAAATCGCTTGGGTTTATTTTACCAGCGGGAAAAATAATTTCGTGGTCGTAATTTTCCAATTCTAGTGCCCAACGATACAGTCGGTCATTTGTATTCTTTGCTGTATGTAAATATATTAGTGCTTTATTATCTGTAACAATTTTAACGTGAATGTCTACATTCTTTAAAGGCATACATTATTGCTTATAATTCTAGTTCACTACTGGAGTATCTTTTTCTGCGTCATTTAATGATCGGCCTCCGTATAAAATTAAGTGAGGGTGATTGGGTTTACTTTCCTGACATAAATTAAAGCCTTCTGCTGATTGACTTGCGTCTGTATACATTGTAAATTCTTTGTTAAAATCGGGTAATCTCAAGATTGGTTTTCACATGAGTGAAGTTTTTAAAGTATTTAAATTTTTGTTATGTTCTTCGGTCCATTTGAATATTGTATCTTTTTTAAGAAGCCTATTTAAAGGTGCGACAATATGTGAAAAACCGTTAATAAATCTTTTCAAGAAATTAGTCATTCCGAGAAAACTTTTGAGTGATTTCTGATTGTTGTGTTTTTGAAAATCTTTGATAATTTTTAATTTATCAGGGTTCATTTGAATTATGTTTCCTTCAAAAACCGTGCCTAAAAATGTTATTTGCTTTTGTGCAAAATGACTCTTTTTTAGGTTAATTACTAATCCTGCCTCTTTTATTTGGGTAAGAACCTGTCTTAGTTCTTTTATATGAGTCACTCATTAAAAGACAATCATCGAGAAAAATAATAATTTTTTAAAATTGAATTCTTGCAATACTTTTGATAAATATATTGACCAATAATAAGGAGATTGGCTATAGCGAAATGGGGCCACGTTAAACTGAAAACAACGTCCTCTTGGTGAATTAAAAGAAGTATATTTTTTAGAATCTTCCGCCCGTGGTAAACTAAGAAATATCTGTTTAATGTATATCTTATTAAACTGGTTGTTTTATTTTCTCTGCAATCATATTTTGAACATCAACCATAGTTGGCATTTGATAGTACATTTTCTTTGAAATTTTATTAAGTAGTCTGTAATCTATACATAATCTGTATAATTGGTTTTCTTCATTTTGGTCTTTATCACTGGAGTCCTTATCTTCAGAATGTGTATGTTTTTTAACTAGTACACTTGGGCTACTCAAATTGAGGTTGATGGTTCGAATGGGAATCGAACACGTTGCTAATTCAATATTATACTCGAAATCTTTTACTGTGCCAACATCTGTTTCTGTGTCGCTAAATATATTTTGAAATTGTGAAACTTAAAAAAGTTCTTTGTAATTGGCAAATTCCCTTTTTATCTTTTCAGTAATATTTCCTTGTTGTTTAAATTTTCTGTGGTATTATTTCTATTTTCGCCGTTTATATTATTTAAATCGTAAACCTTCGTCATATCTAGGATGTAAATATATGCTAATATGTCGTATTTATTAAATATCTTTTCACAATAAGAATCATTATAAATTGGAAATTGGATAATTTTATTGTTGAAAGAATTCGCTTTAATCTTTATTTTTTTATTTGTCTGAATGCAATTCATTTGTTGCATTGAGGAATCGGACACACATTTTGTATGATTTGTATTTATTTAAATGGTATTTGTTGTAAAGTTTAAATTCGCTTCGTATTGTATTTAAAAACCTATTCCTTAAATAACGTTATTGGCCAATTTTGAGACTATGAGGAAATCATGATTAAACAGTGTGTTACCAATTATCATGGGCAAGTTTATTACTTTTGATGCGTGATATGCTTTTTCAGATACGGCTGTCTTAATCTGAATGTGTGAAATGATGCATTCCTGTAGGTCGACATTGGTTGTGTTAAAAATTATTTCGCTAATAACGGACAAGGGAGAACCTGTATCTAGAATAATTTTCGTAATAATATCTGCAACTTTACCTTTTAAAAAATCTTTTTAAATGAATGCATAAACGACTTTTAATGCCAAACTTTTAGTATGTTTTTGTTAGATTGTTTGACTTGATTTTTCTTTTTGAATGTTGAGTTTGAAGATAAATAAATTGGTGTTTTATTTTCCTTCATGCCCTGTTGTTTATGTCATTTACAAGTTCGAAAACACATTGACTGGAAATGGTTGAATTTTTACAGTTATTACATCGTTTGTTAAATGCAAAACAGTTCCTTCCCCCCATACATTGTGCGTATCCGCATTTAGAACATAAATCTGGCGGTCTTCGAGAATTTCGAGAATGCTACAGAAAATACACGTCGAATATCTTTTTAAAGATATTTCTTGTTATATTTGATCGAGAATGTAACCCGCCTCCCTGTTTCGCTGAATGGGTCAAGTTCCCCACGGGTACTACTCTCCCGTACCCCTAATTTTTTTTTCGTACCCAATTTGTTTTCCTACCAAATTGTTTGTTCGTACCAAATTTTTTTTCGTACCCATTTTTTTTTTGTACCCAAAAGTTTTTTCGTAACCTATTTTTTTTTCGTACCCTATTTTTTTGCCAAAATTTTTGTACCCAAAATTTTCGCTCCCATTATTTGTTCGTACCCAAAATTTTCGTACCCACAAACGCAATTGTGATGACGTAGATAAACTTAAATTGATGCTTTTATATCCATCCTCTTTAAAAGCATCGTCACACCAGTACTGTCAGTACTTTGATTTATTCTTGGAACTGGTGTTATGTGTTTTGCTGAACCGAATTCTCTTATATTTTTGGTCTTTAACCTCAACCAAAATATATGCATTGTTTAGTTTTTGTTAATAAGAATTTGGTTGCGAAGTAATTTCTTGCTGTAGGTAAAGACAGGTGAAAAAACATGTACTTATTTCTTTTGTTCATGGTAACCATTTGCAATTCTAATGATTATTATATATGAGAATTATATCTAATATAAAATGAAAATTATATTAAATAAAAACTAAAATTAACAATTAATGTAAATATATTAATCCATGAAGTCAGTGTTTTATTTTTAAAGGGATAACATAAGTATGCATAGCGTATACATTCTATTCATTCTTGTATTTCATTTATGATCATTAAAATCAAGAAAACCGGGAAAAGCGCACATTGCGCGACATTTTGCGTAATAACCACTTTTGTTTGTTTCTTGTTTCAATTTAATATAAATATGTGTTCGAACTTTGTATCTCTAAATATATTATGTTGGTTCGTATATTACATTTATTATAAAATTTTGTCTATCAAATAGTTTTCTACATGTTTCGACGCAGCTGTCTTACCAATTTTTAACTTTTGTTAATATAAAATGAAATTTTGATGAAATTCCAAACCAGTTTTCAAGAATATCTTGCTTTTTTACTATAAAACCCTGTATTATTAACGATCCTGGAAAACTCTTATTTTGTTTTCAGACATCTGAAACATTGTCACTTAACTTTTAAAAGCTAATACAAACGCTTACGTCGATGAAAAGTCAGGTGACTATATCAGCATGATAGATGCGTATGTACTCTATATGCATGAGATTGTCCATATTCCGGGAAAACATTTGTTTTTGACTTTTGGATAATTTAACATGGTCGCTGTATTTTACAATTTAAATAAAGGCGCTACAATTAAATTTGATTAATGGACACTTGTAGAAGATGTATTTAAACGTAATTATATAAATTTGCAAAATTCTAATGCGATCTACAAGAAATTACTAGTCTAAAGTCTGGGTCAACTCTTGGTTGGGACTTTGGAAACTGAACAACTGGTACTGTGCATTAAAAGAAAAGTAAAAACAAAAGCTAAACTACAAGCGGGTGTTGGTCCATACTCCGGTGAAATGTCCTGTTAACTTTGCAAACTTTAAAAATAAATACAAAGGATAAACCTAACATCACGTTACCTTGCTAGCTTGGTATTTACTTGTTATAACTAGTTCGTCTATAGTAAATGAACATTCCGTTTTGAGATTTTTGGACCTTGAAACATGTGCACTGTGCGTTAAAAATATAATACAAGAACTCGAAATTAATTTGAGAACTACATGTGAAATAAGTTGCAAAGATTGGTACACATAATCTCATAATTATATCAGACAATCGCTGTTTCTTTTTTCTGTTTGTGTTAGGAATTAGGATCTGGTTCCCTTTCCCCTTATTTAAACGAGGGAAGTAACGAGAATATTTATTACAAGCAGAAATGTGTTTAAACACGCAGTTACATGTAGATATAAAACATACCTAATACGTTCACGAATATCTGTTTTTGTTATTCCAAACAAACGTATAAAACAAAACATTTAAGTGTTGAATTCTTAATAGTTTACCGGTCTGCACAGTTATGAAATTGTTTCACTGTGTTGTTAAACGTTGTTTAACGTTTTAAATGAAATACAATAATATACTTTTTAGGATTAACTAGATATATATATTGGATATACATGGTATAACAATATGAAGCCAGCAGACAGTCTGTGTCGCGGAATGTCAGACGGTATAATGTTCTGAGTGCGTTTAAGGAAAAGCATTCTTCCACGAGGCATAACCGTGTGCCTCGAATGACGCCTGGTTGCTCTGTATGTTGTTCATAACCAGAAATAATCTCTTGGCAATATGTTAATGTATTGCGGATACGGTGTCTTGAGATACTCAGCAAAAAAATGTTTCATTAATGCTCTTCTTACCTCGACGATAGCAATATGTCCGGAGCTGCAAATAGGGCGTATGTATGTTAGCATGTGTATATTTGCATGGATGTATAGATTGAACGTAAAAATGCATACACTTTTCCAAAAAGTATAAGATTAATTAGTGTACGTATGAATCCCCGATTGTCAAACTAGTTATATGTAACGTTACATGTTTGTTTTTATTGGGATGTATAATTTACTAACAGAGTCAGTGTTTCGTGAAATAACCAAATTTCACATTTTCAACCACAATCATAAATGATGGCATCAATCAATATTTATAAAATTAAATACTTTGCATGTTCAATGAACACTGTACCTGATCTGATAAAGTTTCAGGTTCTTAATGACAGAGTATGGTATTTGTTGACTTGAGTTGATCTGTCATCACACAATTGAGACACTTCAACTTTTCGTTTACAATAAATTTTCGTGAGATCACACTATTGACTACGTTTTCAACAATCTGATCAGGGTTTAATGCAGTTGACACTTTTTCGTAGTTTCATTTCATCGTTCCTCAAAAAGTTGTAGCTCTGTTGCTCTGTTCTCTTTCCTACCATTGAGTAATTAAATGGTAATTAAATTGAATGCGTTTTAATTCCCTTTTATTATTGTTTAATTTGAGTTACAATGCTATGAGGTTAAATTTTATTTACACTTTAATGTATAATGAATATTGCTGGGCCAAGTGTGAGGTTTAGCGCTCTAAAACCGGTTTAAACCCCCAATGCTTTGCATTGACCGTTCCAAGGCGGTGACCCCAGCTTTATTTATTTATGTGTTATGTATGTTGTTTTGTATTGTGCTGTTTTGTGCTGTTTTGGAAATTGGTCACTTGCCTTGCCTTAAATAAAGGACCAACTAATTTTGTATAATGAGAATTCAATACTGCTCCAGCAGCTGGAGTTTCACTTCGTTATATTAATGTAATCCGTGTGGACTGATCACGATAATTATTACTGTAGCTTAATCATATGCTCTAGTTTATCATCTACACCTTCTTACTCATTTTCCTTGCAATCATCACGCGCATCATCATTATCCGCATCATCATCATCTCCCGCAGAGTGACTATCATTATCAAATTGATAATTATAATATCCAACACCATTTTGACCATAATAAGAATACGAGAGGCACCAGATTATATTTGAACAACATCTTTATACACGTTTAGACATATAATATATTCTTTATTTCCTCCGTTATCGAAGATTCCAACAACATAGTTATACAATAATCACAAAGCATGTTTAACATAGAAGCAGTGGCATGATTTACAAAATATGTAATCATGAATAAATATACAAACAAATAAATGCATGAAAAACCCGTGCAAATTGCTATTACTCTATCACGTACATGTACAATCAAAATGTTGATGTTTCAACATTAATATTCGTCATTTATAGCATGATGCGTCAAAGATAAAGCGGAAGGGTTAGTTGTTGGACTTTTGAAGACTAAACACACATATAGGAGTATTCAAAATGAGTTGAAAGCAATGGGATATTCGATTTCCTTGGGTTGCATCAAGAACATTCGTGATAAAATTGGACATCAACGCCAAAATATCAATGCTGACCTTCCTATGCCAAAGTTTAGATATCGTCGAAATGTGGCCACACAAAACGTCATCAGAAAAATTGTATGGCCGCCAAAGTTAATCCACTGACCCAACGTGAGTCGTCTATGTTAGGCATCTCTAAAGAAACTGTATATAACATTATCACAAATATATTGGAAGCTAAACTTAGAAATAAATGCAAAGTTCATCAGCTTAACATGGCGCAAATTAAGAAGAAGAGGGCTAGATCATGGCAGTTATACATGAAGTTAAGAGTTGGAAGATAGAAGAACTTTGTTACTTCTGATGAGACAATATTCTATTTAGGTGGGTCGTAAGGGCGACGCAAAGTTTGCTACACGAGAAAAGGCGAAACAGTTAGCGACTAAATTAAGTTCGTTAAGCGGGACTCTTTCGCCAAGGGTTTTATGGCATGGGCTGGTGTCTGTTAAAGAGGAAAAACCGAGATTCGCTTTATCAACAAAGGAACTAAAGTTAATAGCAATTTCTATATCAATAAGGTATTGAAGTTGTTTCTTCGAAATGACGTTCCGAAACTGTTTCCAGAAGGCCGGATTTTAATGATGTTCCATTAGGACAGTGTCTGAAGTCACACATCTGAAAAGACCCTACAGTTTCTAAAAAGGAGAACGTGAACTTTATTGACAGTGACGAATGGATGCCGAAGTCTCCGGATGCTGGTCCAATTGACTTTGATATATGGGGAATCCTTTAACGCCGTCTACAGAAGCGCAACGTTAACTCTATTGTAGGTCTTCGACAGCTCTGAAGGACGAGTGGAGAAAACTGGACCATAATATTATTGACAAGACTATTGAATCGTGGCAAAATAGGTGAAGGCTTATTTACGCATGTCATGGATCTAATATTGAACACTTACTTCAATAAAGGTACTGTTGCAATTCTTATTGTGCGTCATTATTTTGTTCAAATATAATATGTGCGCCTCTCGTACTCATCATCAATAGTATTGATTATCTTACCAATTTTTTTCAACATCGCATCTAACAATATCATAAAAACCACCACCACCAGCAACAGCACCGTCATCACTACCAGCACTACTGTAACCATTATCACCACCACCAGCCCCCAACCTGCATCCCCAACCACCTCTACCACCGCCGCCGCCATCGCCGCCGCCACCGCCTCCTTCACCACCACTACTATCACCACCACCACCACCTTACCCAACACCACCACAATTTTCACCACCACCATCACCATCCTCCTTATCCATCAAAATCATCATCGACAACAACATCATTATCGTCATCATCATCAGCTTCGTCATTTTATCACCATTATCAACATAATCATCATTGTATTCCTCATCATTCCTTTTAAGTAAGTGAAACGTATTGTTTAATTTGTGAGTCTATTCTGCCATCTGATCAGTGTAAGGAGAAAACAAGAGGTATATACGAATCTAAAAAGCTAAATTTGCAATATTTAAACGTTTTGAAGCCAACATATTACTTCGTTTATTTTTTACTATTATTTGTTTTATACACTATATATTTAGTGTATAATAAGTTAGTTGTGTTAGTTGTCGGACAAGCCCCGTTTTTGGTTCATCTAAGGATCACACATACGCATGCATATTATTAATTTTGGCCTTAATTTTTCATCCTAGCCACTTTCAGTGGGATGAGATGGCGTATAGCTGTGCACTTTTTGTAAATCCATCCGTCCGTTTGTCAGTTTGTCGCCCGTAACTCAACACTATTGTTGCAAGAGTGGTGAAACTTGAAAATATAGTAATAAGCAATTTAACTTGTATTTTAAGTATTCTTTTAACATAATCGGAAACTTTTTTGTTACCTTGTTTGAAAAAGTTTCATTTTTGAAAGTGTGACGCAATGAATTCAAATTAGTTTATCCGCAATAGTTATGTATATTTATGCTCATATAAAAACACACTCACATTTTAACCTTAGTTATTGGGTGATATTTTCAAAATTAAAACAGTTAATTTTTATACATATGTTTAAAGTGGACACATGTTGCAGTGGCTGGAAAAATGTGTAGTATGGCTCAAAAATCAAAATTTCATGTTTTTATATATTGTATTACCACTTTCTTTTAGAAAACAAAATGCAAAAAATAGGTTTCTATCATTGTTAGTTTTCAAGATATTTACCTTAACGTAATACCACCGTTAAGTGCAAACTGACTCATATTTTCCGATTATCCTTACAAAAAATTAATATAAGACAAACACTAGTAGATGATCAATATACATCAATATTTTCAATACAGAATCTTTCTGTCATTATTTAATTTACCATAAAAATGCATATGTAAATTATATATAAATTAATATTCATATTTCAGGTGTACCTTCTGAAACTATGAGTAAATAATTTATATACTACAGTTTGTTTTGTGTAGACAGTAAATGCACAAACATACCATGCGCACTTAATGTGTTTGACTTCACTTTGCAGCAGATGTTTAATATGTGAACTATTGTCATTGCAAATTGAGTTAAACAAGTCCCACATTTGTATACACACACAATATAAATTTAACACAATTTCATATGAATATCAAAACATGTATTGTTGTTGACATGGAAACTTATAAATAAAAAAGACCATAGAACATAAGTTTAGTATTTGGCTGTTCAAGAATTATGTGATTTTACAAATACAATACCTACATTATAATGTTTATAATTATGAAAATGAAAATGCAATTAAGATCTTATTGATTAACAGCCTTTGTAGGCAAATTGACCAATTAAATATATACATTAATTACAAAACAAACCATTTTCCCGAAATAAAAATATGTGGCACTATCGTTCAAAATAGTGTACAAAATTAATTAATTGTATGCACATTCATGCATATTTGCAGGACAAAACCTCTGTAAAAATCTTAATTTATTCTAAGAACAAATAAACGTTTAAGAGTAAATGTACTGATTATTCATCCTGAATATTAAACATTTCTTGAACAATCTTTTTACAAATGCATAACTGAACCTTAGTATAGGTACATAAGTAATATGAAAATTGTCCATTTACATAGAATTACCAATGAAGAAAAAGCAAAATAAATTAAATTATGAACATGTTCTATTAACCCAACCTGCATATATTGCTCTTTTATTCGCTTAACCAGTTCTTCCAACATCAGGCAATAGGCATGTCAATTTTTTCAACACATGTCACCTGCAAACTTCCAGTATGTTATCACAGAAGTTCCACTGTTGTTCAGCTGAAGGTCCCTCTCTTGAGATCACGACCGGCAGTTGATGCTGGCACCTTTTATCAATAAGTTAAACTTAGTTTCCTCAACATTGTCAAGTTCAATGCAGGTAACAAATCCAGGATCTGTTGAATTGAGCGCAACCTTATGGTGCTGAAAAATTCCCTTCAATAACAAAAACAAACGCCAGTCAGAGATATCAAATGTCTCGTACACAATAGGTGGGCAGTTGTGACCACGCAGCTTCCGACACCTGTAATAATTGCACAAAATATTAAAAATTCATTATTTCTATGTGTATAACAACCCAGTCTACAAATACTCAAAACACCTGCAACAATCACTTCATGACATCTTACAGTGAAAAATAGAACCAAACAGCCTTGCAATATATCATATATAGATATAGATAGCGAAATAGGTATTAAATATTGTGCCAAAAAAAACATTGTTATGCTTTGCTTTCAGTGGACAAGTATGTTTAAGAAATTGATATAATCATGCATTTTTATTTATAAATAACACATGCAAAATACGTGCTAAATTGTACCCAATAATTTAGTCATAACTACTTGTCGTATTTCTACATCCATGTTAGTAAACTTGTTCTTCCAAATGCCAAAGTGCTGATCTGGGGCAGATTGGGTGTGTCCAGCTATCATCATGCTGTACTTAATTTTCATATGCAAGCCTGAAAAATATGAACATTGCAAAATATAATGGATTTCTCTGCATAAAGTTAATTCATTGTATTAAAACTGTTGTAGATTATATGTTCACTCATTGTAACGTTAACTTTACCGCCGTTAACCGGTATATTATCAAATAATAATCATTGGTACGCATATAACAAACATGTATAACGTAGTTTTTATATGAGGGCAGCAATAAAACTTTCAATTATCTGAGTCTCACAAGTGGCATCCAGCCAGGTAATGGTGCATTCCTGAAGGCTTATTTAAGTTATTGTAAAATTACATTGACCAAATATTCTTTCTCATTTAATGGTATATTTACAATTGTTATGCGTTAGTGTTTTTAATGAAGGGTACATGTACAAGTCCTTCCTTCTCAAGTAAACTTGAAACTTGCAACTTGAAACTTGCTAATTTGATGAAACGCCTATTTATATAATTATATTCAATGGCGTTGTACAAAACATATATATGTACATAAAATTGATAAAAAATAAGAGGTATTGATAATATTATACAGCATTAATTAAAGGATTAATGATCTTAAAATGTGTAATATAAATAAGAATGCTGTAAGGAACTTAGCAATAAAACAATACCGGCTACACTATTAAAACACAGTAAAAGTAAAATATCATGTAATAAATTGATATAACTAGAGTAAAGACAATAATTATAATGATACTATGAGCAAATATTTGGCAACATTAAGACACTGTTTTTCATTAACTAAAAGGATACGTAAAGGATATTTCTGCACTATGGCTGTCGGATCCCACAGCTACCGGTCACCTGTCATACTTAAGGACACTATTTTTGGGTTTTAACCTTATTTGAACTATCGTGACTACAAGTCACAAATAGACTGACCAAGTGTGACTACAAGACACAACTTGAAGGTTAAAATTACAGTGTGACTATAGGACACCACTAGAAGGCCCAAGCATGACTCTCTGAAGAGAAATGTTTTCAAATTCCTTTTGAAAATGTTTATTGATGCGGAAGTCCGGATGCTTGATGGAAGGTCATTCCAAAGTTTCGGACCAACAACTCCGAAACTCCTGTGCATGTAAGTTTTTCTCTTTGTGCGTTTCACATCATAACATCCGTCATACGAGACGGTAGATCGTAGGTTACGTGCTGGTACTTTTTCTTTTAAAAGTTCTGTAAGGTATTTTGGCGCGTTACCAACAGAGCAATTATACATGAAGTTCAGTAATTTGAATGTTATCCTAGCCTTTACTGGTAGCCAGTGTAGTTTATACAAGGCATCTTTTGAACTGTCATATTTCTGTCGGCCGAGTACCATTTTGGCACACATGTTTTGAATACGTTGCATTTTGTTTATTTCGCATTGAGCTGTTCCATACAAGATGAGATTACAATAATCTAGATGGGATATTACCAAAGACAAAACGAGTATTTCTGTTGCTTCTTTTGTTAAGTATTTCCTTATGTTTTTGATTTTAAGGTAGTTGTACATGGCTGTATGGCACTTAATTTTGATGTGTTCTTTAAAATTTAGTGTTTCGTCTAAATATGCACCCTAATACCGTATGCATTTTTCTGCTTTAACAGTGTCACCAGCAATATCTATTTCTTTAGATTGACATTTATGTAATTGGGATCTACTACCGAACATGATGAATTCCGTTTTTGATGCGTTCATTTTCAGTTTATTCTCGTTCATCCAGTTGTTAATAACGAGTGCACAACTTTCAAGTTCTTGAATGGCAGTTCGTTCAACAGAAGAAGATGTAGGTTTGAATCGCTTGTTTGCGGTGTGGTCGTCTGCAAAACCGTAGACTGTGATGGAGGGAGGAACGACATCAAACAGTGTTCCAGCGTACGTCAGGTAGAGCCATGGACCAAGACAACTACCATGGGGGACACTACACTCCAAAGAACGTGCCGCCGATAAAGAGCTGAATTAATACTTATGCGACAGCTTCTTGGACGAAGATACGAGTCTATCCAGTTTAGTGCCGTGCCACATGCACCGTATTGTTTTTGCAACACGTCTAGTAGAATGTCATAATCGACTGTATCGAAGGCAGCACTCACATCAATGGCGATAAGTGCTGTAACCGCTTGTTCTTCCATACCTTCGAGTATATCATTGACTAGTCTAAGTAAAGCAGATTCACAAGAATGAAATTGTCTGTAGGCTGACTGATTTTTTGGAAGGAGATTGTGTTCATTTACGTGTATATTGAGTCTAAACAGAGCAGCCTTTTCAATCACTTTCGATAGAAATGATAAGTTGCTCACTGGTCTATAGTTGGCATAACTCAGGTCTAGTCCAATTTTCTTAAGAAGTGGTCTTACTATTGCCTGTTTAAATTTTGAAGGAAAAACTCCTTAACTCAGAGAGATATAAACCAATTTTGTCACGAACGGTAGTATCTCGTTTAAAAATGATTTTAGTACTCTTGTTGGCAATGCATCTAGTTCGCATGATTTTGTTTGAAGATGATTGATGATCTTTTTCACTTCATCTTGGGTTAGCTTCTCGAACATAACGAAATATGGCACTTCCTTGTGATCGGGTGTGAATTTTTCGAAATTTGCAAGGGCGTCTCGAATTTTGTTAATTTTATCCAGGAAGTGATCGGCAAAATTTTCAGCTATTGCGGTGTCGCTTTCACCCTCCGGCATAGGGTTATCAGTATTTTTTCCTGTTAATTCTGATACAAACTTGTAGAGTTTTTTAGAATCTCCGTGAAAATCAATTACTTTTTGAATAAGCGATCGTTGCTTCTCTGCATTCAACTCGAAAGTGTATTTATTTCTGGCATTTTTGAAAAGTTCATATTGGTCTGGTTGTTTGTATTTTCTCCACATGCGTTCCAGTTTGCGTGTTTTACGTTTTAGTTCAAGAATGTTTTCATTAAACCATGGTTTTGGTGCACGACAGATTTTGTTTTTCTCAATGTATGGAGCGTGTTTATCAAGAATTCTACAGATTTCATCTTCAAATTGCTCTACAAAGGTGTCTACTTTGTCTGCTGTAATTGACATTTCATTGAGGTCGTTAGTAAATGCTGAGTGGTCTATGTTTTTAAAATTTCGAAATTTTATTGTTTGACTCTTTATATTTTCTTTTTGTACTTTGGTAACGACTTTAACTACACAATGGTCCGAAAAGAAAGGGCCTGGTTCACACGAATTGATTTCAATACCAATTGTAGCCTCAGAGATTACTAGGTCGAGTGTATTTCCCTCTGTGTGTGTGCTGAAATTAACATGTTGTTCCAAACCCATTGCTACAAGAGAATTCTTAAATTCAGTCACAACACTGTAAGTTTTGTTGACATGCAAGTTGAAATCTCCAAGAATCATACAATTTGAATAGTTGGGAACAATGTTCTCCATGAATTCGAAGAATTCTGTTAAAAATTTATGTTCAGTCCCTAATGACTGTGGTCTGTAAACGCCAAGTACATTAATTGTAATGTTTTTGAGAATCAGTTGCCATATACCATGTTCAAATGTCGGGGTATTACTACTTGACACTTTTCGTACAGTAACCCCAGTCCGACAAGTTAAAGCCACTCCGCCGCCTGTTCTATTTGAACGATTTACAGTACTCATTGTATAACCATTTTGATTTAAGTCTGAGGTATCTATTTGGTGTTGCTTTTCATCTGAGAACCAGGTCTCTGTGAATACGGCAAAGTCGATTTTTTCTTCTCTCAGATATTGACCAATCAAAACATCTTTGTTTCTGACAACAGAATGACAGTTCAATGTAAGGCAAGATATTTTTTCGTTTAGACCATTTAGTGTATTGCATTTCTTAGGGTATGAGAGGTTGTTTAAGTTTGCATCTGAAATGTTTTGTGTGCTGTGTCTTTTCAAAGATGTTACAGTTGGAATTTGTGTTGGTAAACTTTGTAGATTATTTAAATTTACTCCACTATTTGTGTCCCATACACGTAACTCTTGATCTCTACCGCCTCGGGTACCTCTATATTTCAAAAGATTGTATTGCTTTAAAATGGTAAACGTTCCTTTGTTTGGTATTGTATGATTTCTCGACACTGCAGATAAATCCAATAATTGGTCCCTATTATATCTAATCAGACACATTGTGATTGCATGTATGATAATCCGTTTAGAAAGTGATCACCACAGGTAAAATATTAATCTGTTGAGAAAGTGTTCACCACAGGACAAATATTAATCCGTTGATAAAATATTCCCAAAATATTAACACAGATCAAATAGTTTCTACTAATATTCTACTTTTAGCATATCTTTTTTTAAAGATCAATTAAGTATTGCATCCGTCAAACATTAATGAATATCACTGACAAAAATCACATTTTTCTTGTCACTGGTATTCTCAAAATAATCCGAAATATGAGAGCACAAATTTTGGCAGCCTACACTTTGGCGCCACTTTGAAGCACAAGTAAAGTAGCAAGTGCTTGCAATTTGTTGTTAGGATTGCATATTGGAAAAAAAATGCTTAGCAAACTTGTTTTTCCGATATCATAACTAAGAATTTTTGATTTGGTCTGCGTGATTGTTTACATACATTGGAAGGTTGACATATGTTGCTATGTCTGATTTCACAACCAGATACAAATATTTATTGTTTTATGTAAATACAATTACTTTCAATATGGTCAGTGATGTTAAGTAAGTACAGATGCCGACAGCAACATGCCTTTTCAAAGAATTCTTCAAGTTGTGTTTTGTTACTAGTGACTTGAGAAGAACATTTACTGGAATAAATGTCAACATGTTGAAGGAAATACAAGGAAACTTAATAATGACCCGAATATTCCGACTCATCGCCTACATTACTGTTTTAAACATGTTCATTACTTTCCAAATATTCATGTATGGTTTTGATTTTATAATAATTGTTCAATAGACCAGTTCACGCGTGACATGTCACGCGCACCTGCGTCTTTACATCCGGAGTGCTCTGGTAGGCAAAAGAAAGACACTATCAATGGGGAGAAATAGGGCGTGATAGTTTATATTTGAACGATTATATATAGATTTTATTTTTAAACATGCCAACAAGTTGTTTTACTGGACTGTAACAAATAAGATTGAAAACAAGCAATACATATATAAATTCTTTATACACAGCATATAAAAAATAACCATAATGATATTTGTCTCGGAAAACTAATACCTTGACACATTGTTAAAGTATTACATTTAATTAAATGTAATTGTTTTCATGGTATTGTTTGCATCAATCTTGAAATCGTGTAAGTCTTTGTATTCCGGTGTTCCATTGCCCGTTAGTTCAGCACAAACAGATAATCTCGTTTTGATAAGATATTGTACCGACTTAACGAACAACAAATTGTCATAAACCACACCGGGTGGCAGATGACAGTCTGGTCATTAAACACAATTTATTATACCACCACCATGTCCCTTTCTTGTAGAATTAAGCCGTCATTTAATTGAGAAATTTACCGACAAGTAGTGAACTGATTCTTAAATTAAATATGTTACATAGTGTCAAAATTAAAAGTCATACGTCGAATAAAGATTATCAGATACTGTACACCGTTAAGATGCTAGCCCGTTTAATTCATAAAAACTAAAGTATTTAATGATTTTAAAATTTACGTAAACATTTAACGTATTTAGCAGGTATCGATTTATTAAAACTACGTCATTCCATATGAAGAGTTAATGTAACGGCAATGCGCGAACGACATCGTAACAACAAGAAATTACGTTTGACACCAACAGGGGTAAATAATATCAAAGACCTATAGAGTTATCTATAGGTCTTTGATAATATTTGCGAAAAAAAATATAAAAATAATATATATAACCTTATAAATAATATATATATATATATATATATATATATATATATATATATATATATATATATATATATATATATATATATATATATATATAGTTTTCAGACCATTATATATATATATATATATATATATATATATATATATATATATATATATATATGCATAAATATAAATAAATAAATAAACAAAATATATTTCTAAGCCGAGCGGAGGTGTTAGGATCGGAGTTAGTGTTCGTGTTTCTTATGAATGAATCTGCACTAAAACTAAATTTAGATTCACATCGTACATCGAATCATTTCTTTCGTCAGTTGTCAAAACGAAAGTACGGTTGATATTTAAATGCATAAATTTTCTCTTTCCGGGATAATGTTTTAGTATGTTGATGCTGTTTAAACATATATAAGTGTATATGAAGTGAAAAAAAACAAGTATAAACAACGGTCGCGATAGACACCTATAAACATAGCATATACTGTTAGATGCGCATAATATCGCTTTAACAGGGCTTTGTAGTACGTTTATTTTCACTTAACCCCTGACACTTTCTATCACACATAGTTATTTTTTATCTCACTAGCTTAACAATACCCCTTTTAACTATAATTCTTTAACTAGATGTATTATTATTTTTGTAATTTATTGAAGTAAAAAAAAAAAATTTTGTAAAAAATAAGACTGCTAATGCATTGAACTCTTTGTTTTGTAAGATTGTCGGTTTTTCAGTTTTCAGACCATTTTTACTTTTATTTTAATGGTGCGTACTTTTTAAAGATGCAAAAAAACTATATTGGCACTAAATAGGATTTATTGAAATATTATTTAGGTGTTATAATGTTGTTGTTTTTTTCACAGTTTCTTTTCGATTTATTGACTAAACACGTGCCGTTATCCATAAGTTTGACGTTACTGTAATAAGTGCTTTTGCCTACCGGTGCATTGCGCATGCGCGAAAATCCGTAATCAAAACAATGACAATGAACTGGTATATTTTAACATGTTAATGTTAGACAGAATTTTTACTTTCAATGAATCGAATGGATTCAACCTCATGAATTACATCTTAAAACAAGAGCTTTGTTTGTAAAACACAATGCCTCCTACTGCGTTTTAAAGTCGCACGGCAGCTATTTTAGAAACAAGGTTATATTTTGAATGTAAAGGTCAGAGTGACATTGACCTTTGACCAAGTGACCTTAAACCATGTTTGATTGTAGATCTCAACGATATGCATGCACATGTGAAGTTGAAAGAACATAGACACAAGAGGTTTCATTTTATAAGCAAGGTTAAAGTTTTGGGACCGACACACACATAAAATGACAGACAGACAGGCCAAAAAACAATATACCCCCTGATCATTTGATCTGGGGGCATAAAAATATTATGTTGAATACTTACATAAGGAATTGTGGTAAATTGATTTGTTCGTGAAGTTTTTTTTACTTACTGCCAGTTTTACAATGCTGATGATTTGTAAACAAAGGCATACTACCTTAACAAGTCAGAATTTCACTTCCGGGTTATTTATTATCCTAAGTTTTCTAACAATCTAAGACAATACAAAAATGTGAATATTGTTGTAAAATCCACACTTACCGTTGTAATGATGTATCTTTCCATTTATAAACCGTGTAGTGAACGTATTACTTACATTAAGCCATTTAAAAAGTTTAAATACTTCTCAGTTGTGTACCACACCATTTTGCAAACCGACAAAATGCTTTTAGGGCGTTTGTCGATATCGCATTCATGGCTTATAAATAAAATAAAATTACTTTATAAAGATATTACGTGTGCACGTGTTGTCTTATAATTACTTATTAAAAGTAGTAAAAGTGTTATTTTCATTGGAATCGCAGCTGAAAAAAGCGTGTAATCGGCCCAAATCTAATTGACAATTAAAAATTACGTTTTTCTAAACAACGTCATTTGCGCAACTATACCCAAAGTCGCTGCGAACGTCACATATGTGTGTCCTACGGACCCGAAATAACTTATACGAACAGTGCGTATGTTTTATAATAAAAGGAATGTGTTTTATTCGTTTGCCTGACAAAAGTGGGCTTACAAGTTAAAACACTATAATGTTGAAATAAACAATTTATTAACACTCATTTATTGATATACCTTTTGAATACAAAATACTTGTATGAAATATTTACCTGCATAAAGCAAGAACATTTTATTTTATCGCAATTCGTTTTAGAGGACACTTGTAACTTGTTGGTGATTGTTTTGGCAGTGGTTTGTTTCGACGGCGGCGATAGTTGTGATTGCGGTAGATAAACTGATGGTAGTGGTGGTAGTTGTGTTGATTTCTGCGAAGTGGCGGTTTTGTCGGCGGTGGCAGTGGTATCGGCGGTGGCGTTGGTGGAGGTTGTGGCTTTGTTGGTTGTGTGGCTGTGGTATCAATGGTTTCGGTGGTTGCGGTGGTTGCGGTGGCGGCGCTGGTGTTAGTGATTTCGATTATGGCGGTGATGGCAGTGGTTTTGGTGTTTGCAATGGTTTCATAAGTGGCAACAATGTGGGTGGTGTCAGTTGTTTTGGTGGTTTAGGTGGTGGCTGTGATGGCGGTGTTGTCAGTGGTTTTGATGGTGGCGTCGGTAGCGTATGCGGCTGTATTAGCGGTGGCGGCATTGGTGGCGGTGGTGGCGGTGGTGGATTTAGTGGCGGTGATAGTGGTGGTTTTGGCGGTGGAAGCGATGGTGGAGGTGATTGCGTTGGTGGCGGAGGTATCAGTGATTTCGGTGGTTGCGGTGGCGTCAGTTGTTTCAGTGATGGCTGTATTCACGGTGGGGTCAGTAGTACTGAAAAAGGCAGTGGTTGCGGTGATAATGGTTGAGTCAATGGTTTCGGTGATGGCGTGGGTGTAAGTGATGTCGGTGGTGGCAGTAGTTTTGTTTGTAGCGTTGGTGGCGTGGTTGACATTGGTTTCGGTGATGGTTGTGGTGGCGGTGTTGGCTGTGGTGGTTATGGTGGCGGTGGAGGCGATGGTGAAGGTGATTGCTGTATGTCGATGGAGTCAGTGGTTTCGGTTGTGGCGAGGGCGTCAGTGTTGTCGGTGGTGGCGGCAGTTCAGGTGGTAGCGTTGGTGGCGTGGGTGTCTGTTGTTTCGATGGTTTCGTTGGTTGCCTGGTTGCCAGTGATTTTGTTGATGGCGGTGATGGCTTAGTTGGCTGTGGTGGCGGTGGAGTCGATGATGGTTGTGGTGGCGGTGATAGAGACGATGATGGCTGTCTGTGGCGCTGGTAGCGATGGTTGCGGTTGTGTCATTGGTTTCGGTTGTGGCGTTTTTTCGGTGATGGCGGTAGAGTCAGTGGTTTTGGTGTTAGCGGTGGTAGTGGGTTGACAATGGTTTCGTTGATTACTGTGGTTGCGGTGATGGCAGCGGTGGCGGTTAAGGCGATGGTGGCGGTGATGGTGATTGTGGTGGTGGCGGTGATGGCGGTGGTTTCTCTCGGTTGTTGTTGTGTCATTGGTTTGGGTGATGTTTGTGTCTTTCGGTGGTGACGTCGTTGTAGATTGTGGCGGTGGTGGCGATGATTATGGGTGTAACTGCGGTGTTAGCAGCTATGGCTTTCGAGGCTGTGATGGCGGTTGAGGCGGTGATGCTTGTAGAGACGATGGAAGCTGTGTTAGCGGTGGTGGCAATGATGGCATTTTGTAGCGATGGTTGCGACGTTTTTGGTATTGGAGGTGGTGGCGATGTTTTTTGTGGCGTCACTGATTTCGAAGGTGGCTGTAATTGCGATAGTGAAAGGTGTTTCGATGGTGGCGGTAGTTTCGGAAGTGGCGGATAGGCGGTGGAAGTGGTGGTGTCATAGGAGGTTAGAAGTGATGGCGTTGTTGTCAGTGGTTTCGATGGGGCATTGAAGGTGGTGGTTTCGGTGGTGATGGTGGTGGAGGTGGTGTTGATGGCGATGGTGGCTGTGATGGCAGTGGTAGCTGCGTTGGCGGTGATGGCGCCTTACCGGTAGTGGCGGTGGTGGCAATGGTTTCCTTGGTGCCAGTTGTTACGGCTGTGTCGGTGATGGCGGTTGAGTCAGTTATTTCGGTGGTTCCGGTGATGTAGTTGGTTTCAGCTGTTTCGTACTCAAAGAAGGTGTCAGTTGTTTTGGTGATAACGCTGGTGTCAGTGGGTTCGCTGGTGGCGTTGGTGTTGGTGGTTTCGGTAATGGTGTTGACATCATTGGTTTCGGTCGTTTTGGTGTTGGCTGTGATGTCGTTGGTATCACTAGTTTCGGTGGTGGCGGTGGTTTCGATGGTTTCGGTAATGGCGGTTGTAGCTGTGATGGCGTTGGTTTCGTCAATGATGGTGCTGGTCATAGTGGCTGTGATGGCATAGTGGTTTCCGCTTGAATTATAAATAAGGATATATGTATTATTGATAAATACATATTTTTTATGGAAAAGTAATATAATAAATATTTAGTTTTCATAACGTCATCCGGTATCAAATTTATGAGGTGGAGTTCGGTATATGTTCAAATATTATTTAAAATATAAAATTTGATTTACAATGTGGCTTCAACGAAGAATATGTAACTGGTTCATTTTTCTTATTCAGCCGCGCAAAGTAACGGTATATACAATTGAGTAAAAATGTGCAAAAATATAATTTCTACAGTTCATCCACACGTACCATGATTTGTAGAGTTATTTGGTACAGTTTGGTCCACGTGGAATTATTTTTTTACATTAAATTTAAGTTCATTATGATGTGAAACGATGGAATAAGATACTAGTTTCTTGTTCCTAATGTGGTCGTGAAATCTGAACTTGAGTATAAATACAATTAAGCAGAAACACATTAGAACAATAATCATATTATTCAAATAGTCCATTCTTAAGCGTTAGAAGGTCTGCAAAGTTATAATTTGTCTCACTTTTTTGTGGTAAGGTTTATCCATTATTGCTAATAATGGATGCTAATAAATTGTTCAAGGTTTCGCAAACAATATTACTATTTGTATGTTTCATTATTGCAAATGCGCCTCGATGACTTATATATATGATTCATAGAAAGGACTTCCGTTATATACAGCACACCATGGAAAAACGGTGGTCTTATGAATTCGCGTCCTTGTCTTTTTAACAGTTATGCATACACATATAACATCTTTCGATCTGTAAGTGTTTCTGGACAAAGGACAACTACTTTTCTTAATATATGTACATGATATGCTGGCAGTGATTAAAAATAAACTTCTTTTGTATGCTGATGATTCTGCCATTCTTGTTGCAGGTATAAACAGGTCTTTCATTGAAAAAGAACTGACAGATGAATTACAGTCTGTCGGTCAATGGTTAATTGACAATAAACTTTCTCTTCATATAGGTAAAACAGAGACAATTCTATTTGGTTCTAAACCTAGGTTAATGTCTGGTGCTTCCGTCAATGTTAGTTGTCATGGTAAAGTCAACTTCTACAGTCAAATATCTTGGTGCTACACTTGATCAGTCTCTGTCTGGTGATTCCATGGCTAGTTCTGTTGTTAAAAAGGCCAATACAAGATTAAAGTTTCTGTATAGAAAACGTGATTTTCTCTAATTCCACACTTAGAAACTTCTGGTCATGGCTCTAATCCAATGTCGTTTCGATTACGCATGTTGTTTTTGTATCAAGGTATTACCAAATTTTGGAAAGATAAACTTCAGGTCACAAAAAATAAATTAATAAGGTTTGTCCTCAATCTAGGTCATATGTCACATATAGGTAAAAACATTTTAAGATCTTGAACTGGTTACCTGTTCAAAAGAGAGTGGATCAAGCTACCCTTTGTAATGTTTTCAAAATAAAAAATGGTTTGGCTCCTGAATATATGAGTGAAAACGTTGTTCCATTTGACACTCTTCATTCATACAAGACTAGGTCAAGTGAAAGTGGATGCTATATTTTACCCAAAGTCAAAAGTTTTGGTGCTAAATCTTTTGCATATAATGCTTGTGTTCTGTGGAACAAACTACTTTCCTCCTTAAGGAATTTTACAAGTATAGCAAATTTTAAGGTGTCAGTTAAAATCCATCTTCTTAATATGTAATCATTCTTTTAGATCTGTATAGTTAGTTTTTAATTGATCTACATTTTAATATTTCTACCTTTTTATGCAAAAAATTGTCTTTTACAACTCAAATCTCTGATATTCATGTCTCTATGTCACTACCATCAATATCCATGGACCACAATGGAAATAAGAGATTAAATTCTCTTTTTGTGTAATCCTTGTTATAATGTTATTGGTATGGTTTCATTTCCCATACATGTTTTTTGTTTTACTATTTTATCATGTATGTAGATATGTTTTATCATGTTGTATCAATATACTAAAATAAATCTCTATCTATCTACGGTTATGAAAGTGGCTTCATAGGTTTATCATAGACACCATCAAAATACTGTATATAATTGAATAAATATAATTAGCAGCCTATACATTAACTCTTATGTAGTCTTCGTAGCGGCTCATTAGAACGAAATACCATGTCATGAATTGATGTGAAAATACACGAAGCATGTTTATATAAACGTGTGTTATTAATTTGATTTAAACCGTTCACAAATCATCATTTCAATTACATGCCTCAAACACGAGTGGATTAACTCTCATACTACTGATTAGACAGAACTATAACTGGTGCATACACTTTTTGTTGTTAATTAACCACTGAAGCTGAACAATATTTCACGATGTTTATGGTAGAGTTTGATATTGGTTGATTATTTGAGCGGATCTCTAGTCGCAAAATTAAGAGACCTCCACTTTTCGTTTATTATAAATGTTCGATAGATAATATTGTTTTATGGGGTTTCAGCACTCTTGTTTAGTGTTTAAAGCAGCCTTTTGGCCCGATTACAGTAAGCAATACCGAACTTATTCATAGGCTTCCGATTATCATCTACCTTCTTAATTTACCTTGTCATTTATCACAGTCATCATGATACTATCAGTATAATAAGTTTTATAATCTTCATTATTTTTACCACCACCGCCAACAACATCACCAAAACAACCAACGCATCCAACAAAACCAACTATCATCACCCTCTTCACCACTGTTATCCTCTTCCTAATAATCCACCTCCTCTTAATAATCATAATCATCATCATAATCATTATTTTAATCATCTTCATCATAACTGTAATCATCATTTTCTTCACTATCGTTCATTTAAGGTGAATGCAACGTTTTGATTCATGGGCTGGTCTAGTCAGGCATCTGATCAGAGGAAGTACAATATAACCAGTATTTAAATTACGTTGCTGTAGTGAAAATATGCAATTTTAACATATTGAATTAAAACTATTTGGTGCACTACAACTTTTTTAATTTTGAAAGAGGAAATTTACAATGAGAAAATTACTATAGTTTTATTTATGTATTTGTTTTTCATTAAAACCTTAACAAAAAAAACATGAATAAACAATTGACTTCGTGAATTAAAGCCCCATTCATACTCAAAATCGTCGAATATGTCGTTAAATATTTCGTACAATAAAGTTTACCCATTCACAATAAGTGTTCCTTATAGCAATAGCCAGAATTTCAATGTGTTCAGGTAACATAGATGTAACACAATAAAATACTAGTTTTTTTTATTTGTGTGACAAAATATTCCATGTGAATTTCCTGCGACGATATCCGAACATTTACGAGCGAGCGATAGATTGGCTTCAGGCAGCGTCGTAAGCACGAACTTTTGCTATTTATAGTACAGTTTAAATTCAGTTTTCTATCAATCAAAAAGTATTCCGCTTAGTTGTTTCATTTATAATAAACAAAGAGATTTTTTAAAGACCCGCGTCATACGAAAATGGGTCTTATGTCATATGCAGCCAGCGCAGCGCATTCCCAGTCTGCGCCATTGTGCAGTTTGGTTAGGAGCTGCGCCGTCCGCTATAAATCACGCAAGGCACAATTTGCAAAATAGGTGTCCTACAAAAATACAAGTTGCGTATTGGTGTGAATAAGAAATAAGGAACAGTAGTTTGAATAGGTATGAATACAATTAAGAACATAATTGTTAGAGGATAGGTTAGTAAACTCTGAACTTGTGATATCATGCATTATATTTTAAGAGATTTTTTTAGAATGTAAATTATCCATTTCGAGATGCAAAAACAAAACAATTTTGAACATCAAGATACTTTGAAATATATGGAATGTCGAAAATATGTTACATTTTCCATTATGCCAGTCATAATACTATGCCTTCAACACATATACAATGATACAGTCCGTTTAAATGTTAACACGATGAAGCAAGTTTTCTCGATGGTATCAATGAGTTGTGACATTTGAAGACTTTTTCTTTTGTTCTCATTACAAATCAGAATTTACCGCTTAAATAATTCAATAGCTTTTTTGAAATTTAATTAAGTTTATAAAATAAAAAATAAAAATAGTGTGATGTATATTGGCACATTTAGTAAATGTTTCCATGTTTTACCAGAGTACCACATTCAGAGTTCAATGTTGTTTTTTTTAACGGTGTAAACTCAACCGAAACACACAGTCTAATCCAATGTTATATAAATAAATTAAGTATTTGGCAATTAAAATATAAGCTTAAAAACATGACTTTCCTTTATGCATACATAAATCTTTGTAGATAAATATACAAATAGCAGTGTGTTTCACATAGCATGCAGCAGACAAGTTTACCTCTTATTAAGCTTGGGCTCTAGTGGCTCACGACTAGACTCGCCCATTCTATGGTATAACGTGATTTCATATTTTGCTTGTATTATCAAGAAACTTGTTAATTTTTGGTGTTCTTTATATAAACACCGGAAACCTTTTCAATGTGTTTACCTGTTTTGTTTAAATAACGACTCCAATAGCGTTGTATGTTTTTACTTCAGGGAATTGTTCAACAACCGTTTACGCCACATTTCTCGGGAGTCGTTCAAGGGCTTGACTCAACTACAATATCTGTGAGTTACAATAGACACATTATTTTCCTTAAAATACATATCATCCATATGTCAATGTATACATGTGTTAGTCTGTGGTCTGCTTGATTTAATAGATGAGTGTTTTCTGTTTGTGTTTATTTGCTTCATAATTACCCTCTAGACAGGTTGATTATGTTCACTTTCTGGTAAAAATGCTGTTGAACAATGAAACGGTTAAATATTCTGACTGTTGCTCTTGTGGCTTTTGAATACTGACACATGCTATTCTTTGCTATATAAAGACCGATGAATATAGGATTATATCTCACCTCCTACAACAAAGACCTAATCCGATTGGCTTAGAGCGGTCAAGTACCCAATGAATATTTTCCATAAACCCCGAGTTATTTCCATACCCACCGAGTAATCGAGTAGTCGGTTGAGAAATTATCGTTACACCGTTAGTCGTTACACCATAAGTAACAGTGTAACTAATAATTCTGCTATGAAATATTTAATCAAAGACTAAAAATAAGCTAAATTATCCATATAAAAATCAATAGAAAACAACAAAATGGTTTGTTTTGATCATTTTCAAAATTATTGTTTTTTAAATTTGTTTGAATAATACTTATTATAATATATCTCTTAGGCTCGTCAGGGGATACCTTGTAAGACCGCGAAACCTTGCGTGTTTTATTGAGGATAGCGCAGCTTCTAACCAGACTGAGCAATTGTGCAGACTTGACTTAAGCTGCGCTGGCCAAAACGCTATAAGACCCATTTTCGCATGACGCTTCTCTGAAAGTGTGATTGGAATATGTCCAAAGAAATCTGCGCGTTAATCAAATATTAAAATACCATATATTTCGATGTTGAAAAAATATACTCATAAATAACCATGTGAGGACACATATGATGTGATCTCCCGAAGTATAATTGTTATTAACGAACATTTAGGTGTGGTTTGAATATACGTGCACATACAATTACAGAACAGAACAGGACAGACGGTTTATTACGACTTATACAAATGTACATCGTCTAAATACATGAAATATAATACAAAATATTGTCATGTGTCTATATATTACAACGTATGGGTTACTACAAAATGTAATCTAACAATTTGAGACAAAGTAGAAGTAACAAAGTAATACGACTTTATATTACCATGGTATAATATCATTTCACAGGAAGTAAGGAAACTTAGTTTTCGTTGATAATATTATTTGTTATATAATATGTTACGGTTAAAGCTTCCTTTATATACTTGCAGAAATTTATAATTTCAATTTCACAACTTGAGTTCAATAAAGTATGGAACTTAAAAACTGATGGATTGAAGGGGAATTCGTCTTCTATGTCCCTTTGATCACAACATTGACAGTATCAATCATTACGAGGAATATGGTTACGTCTGTATCTTCCAGTCTGAATTCTCATACGGTGGATAGAAGCCCATAGTTTAAAAATGGTATGGACGCAAACTTTTTGGCAGTAAATCTAAATTCGTTTCGGATTCAAGAGTTGTTTTGAATATCCTATACATATCTAAAACAGAACTATTATTCATATTGCCGAACCATTCTTGTTTAAATGTATCTATTATTTTACATTTTAATTTACATAAAACGACTTTGTATTAATCATAGTTGCACTTTTGAATATATATGAAAATCCATAATCATTTAACATCTTTTTTATATTCGATACCCAATGTGTATACCCTTTATTTCAATCATTTATCGCTTGGTTATACACAGTTTGTATGATAATATGTTAACTATTTACAACTTTAAGCCAATATTTTACAATACGAACATATCTATTTACATATAGAGTGGGTGTCTACCTAATTCACCATACACCATTGTATTACATGTGTTGCTTTTAACATTTAACGACCTTTTGCAAAATTTTAAGTGGATGCGTTCAATATCTTTTGATTCATTGAAACCCCATATCTCTAATGCATAATTTTAAATCGAGCCAACGAAGGCATCAAACAATTGACACAATATTCTAGGTTTAAGATCGTACTGTTTGCATTTAAAAAGCAATGTATTCATAGCCGTAAGAGCTTTTCCTACTAAATGTTCCTGATTTAATATAAAACTACCAGTATAATTAAAGTGATATTATGGGCATTTTTCACTGTTGAATTGAGCTGAAAAGAATTAACAGATCAAAATAGTTAGTTAAAATGTGGTAACTGACCAATTATATACAACTCATCTTGCTACCAGTTGTTTATAAAAACAATATATTATATTCGATATTTTACATGACTCACCCAGTCCTCTAAGCCGAAATGATCCGTAAAACAAAATTGTGTCTTTGTGTCGTATGAACTCATCTGCATGAAAACTACATTTAGACCCACATCGTACATCCAATCATTTTTGTCGCCAGTTGTCAAAACGAAAGTACGGTTGATATTCAAATGCATTATTTTTCTATTTCCGGGATATTGTTTTAGTATGTTGGTGCTGCATTAACACATATAAGTGTGTATAAAGTAAAAACACTAAAAATAAACAAGGGTTGCGATAGACACGTATAAACATAGCATATACTGTTAGATGCCCATAATATCACTTTAATAATTGTGCCCAGATAGTTAAATTATCGACGACTTCTATAGTTTTTCCATTATATGTCCATATCTCATCTTAACGAATTCTACCCCCTTTGCGGAAAACCATTATTTTTGTTTTGCTAGTATTAACAGTCAGTCCCCATGAGTTACAATAAAGGTAAATATTGTCTAAATGAGATTATATTTCTTCTGGGGATTTACCCACAATTGCCATATAATCTGCAAATAACAATAAAATTAAAATTATATCTTCTATATTTAAACCAGAATGAACGCTGTCTTTTAAGAAAAGTTCCGAATCCTCAACAAACAATGAAAACAGATTAGGTGATATTACCTCCCCTTGTCTTAAACCAACGGCTTAGCTTAAGTATTCGGAGTATGTCGCGCATGCTTTTACACATGATTTGACATTTTCGTACATATTTTAAATTATTCGTAATATTTTGCCTTGTATACCGGATTTGTACATTTTTAGCCATAATGCATTGCGATATATACTAACAAAACATTTAAGAATATCAATGTAAACAACATACAGACGCTTATTTTCATTTACAAAATGTTCTACAACTGACATAGACAATACAATATATATGGCATCAACGGTTGATCACCCTTTTCTAAATCCGAATTGTGCATCCGAAATTTTAGCATTATTTTCGCAAACTGATTCGATGCGCTTGTTTAAGATAGTTGTAAATAGCTTAGAAAAACAACTAACAAGGGTTATCCCTCTATAATTATTAACATCATCATCAGGGCCCTTTTTATGCAATGGTATAATTATACCTTCTGTCCACTTTTCAGGAAAATAGCCCGAGGTTAAAATACTATTCAAAACAACTCACAAATGACGGGATAATATATAAATACACTCAATAAAATATTCATTTAAATACAGTCACCACCAGTCGCTTTATTACGTTTAAAATGTTTGCTTGCATGTAAGACCTTTTTTACCGTTGAAGGTTGGTCTAATTCTGGAAATGTGCAATTTGCAATGTCAAAGTTATTATTCGAACGAAAATATTCTGCCTCTGCATTATTATTTTCCGAATTAGAGTTACTCTTATTTTCAAAATACTCTTTCAATACATCTAATGGAATTTTATTACAATTACCTTTATTTATTGATTTGAAAATTTTCCAAAATTCTTTCGGCTTTTAATTTTTTAAAGATTCAATATCCGCCATTTTAAGCTGATATGCATTCTTTTTATTGTTTCTTATTTAATTTCTTATAAACACTTTTGTTTTCGCACAGCGATTTTCTATTTAAATCGGTCTTGTTTAGGTTCAAATATCTTATCTTAAAGCGTAATGGTAGTGATTTCGTGCAGTAGTACAAACATCAATATTGAATGAAGGTTTATTACCGTACGTATACGATTTTGAGAATAGCTCATCCGCTTCACTGTGAATAGTCGCTGTGAATTTATCTAAAATGGAGTTAATTGACAATTTGCTCGAATTATTAATACTTCTAACAATATCATTATAAATGGGAAGTTTCGAAATAATTCTTGAGCGATTTTCATCCGTATGCAAACTGTCCCATTTATATTTAACATCAGTGAATACCTCGTAACTAGAGGTAAACATTTATTACAAAATAATGAAAAGTGCAACGGAGAATGATCACTCCACTCGTTGAATTCATCAACAGTAAATGTTAGTAACAATGGAAGGTTACTTTCATTGGTAAATAAGTAATCAGTGCCGGATGAACCGTTAATTGAATAGAATGTTTGTTAACAACTATCACATATTCGTCCATTGACAATACGTAAAGTGGTTGATTTACAGGTTTATCAGTTTATTCAAGTCTCATACAATACACGAATCGAGCGAGAATTTAATCCAATGATTATTGTGTATAGTATCAATAGAGGCCCTAACAGAGGAGTGATCTGGTATATAGTCAATATCATCAAGTACAGTGTTAATTGAGTCATATACAATAAAATCTAATTTATTATTGGTTCTGCTATTTATGTCTCCTGTAACAAAGACCCTACCAAGTTCAGAATAATATGAAATATCATTTTCTAAAATATCAAACAGATGCACGTTAATGGTATTATTGACTGGCGAATCTTCTCCCCATACATAGCTTCCACACTTATACATATCACTTGCAGTATTAAAAAAACATGCTTAAGTTTCAACCAAATAATAGTGTCGTAATGGTTACGTACAATTTCGATGCCATCTTTTAGCTGATCTTTAAAATAAATAACAATTTCCACCGCAGCATCGCCGTGCATTCCTGTGTTGAAAGTTTCTAGATTGATTTTAATGTTACTCGAAGCTTTGGTCTATGAGTCAAGCAAGAAACATATATCAGATGAACCTAAAATATTTACAAACTCAGCACTAGATCTTTTACATTCGCTCAGTCCCTATACATTGCACAAATAACACACAAGTCATGTGGTGAATATATGACTTACAAATGAAAAAACAATTATAATTAAAACCTTTGTTTTTAATTATCCCCCGCCAGAGGCGGAGGGATATTGTTTTGGCGTTGTCCGTCCGTCCGTCCGTCCGGCACTTTTGTGTCCGGAGCCATATCTTGGAAGTTCTTTGGTGGATTTCATTTAAACTTGGTATGAGTATATATATGCATAAGAGGATGATGCACGCCAAATGGCATTGTACACCATCTGTTAAAAAAAAGACTTATGGCCCTTTGTATCTTGACAAAATGCTTTTTAGTGTCCGGAGCCATATCTTGGAAGTTCTTTGGCGGATTTCATTGAAACTTGGTATGAGTATATATATGCATAAGAGGATGATGCACGCCAAATGGCATTGTACACCATCTGTTAAAAACAGACTTATGGCCCTTTGTATCTTGAAAAAATGCTTTTTACTATAGGCACTTTTGTGTCCGGAGCCATATCTTGGAAGTGCTTTGGCGGATTTCATTTAAACTTGGTATGAGTATATATATGCATAAGAGGATGATGCACGCCAAATGGCATTGTATACCATCTGTTAAAAACAGACTTATGGCCCTTTGTATCTTGAAAAAATGCTTTTTACTTTAGGCATTTTTGTGTCCGGAGCCATATCTTGGAAGCGCTATGGCGGATTTCTTTGAAACTTGGTATGAATATATTCCCGCGCCAGAGTCGGAGGGATATTGTTTTGGCGTTGTCCGTCCGTCCGGCTGTCCGTCCGGCACTTTTGTGTCCGGAGCCATATCTTGGAAGTGTTTGGCGGATTATTATGTTCATCCGTCCAATTTGCACCCATCCTCAAACAAAGCATATGTTGCGGGGGATACCTTGGGCCTTTCAGGCCCTCTTGTTAAATTATTTTTAAAATGTAATATTCTAACTTAATTTCAAAGTCAGGATATATGTCGAAAATCTTTTAATATATATTTCCTGTTTAAACTTAGCTTCATCTCTGTAATCAAAAGTGGACTTTGTGTGAATCCTGTATAAATTTTTGAGAAATTATAAAACAATGTTATTTTCCGTCTTGATGGTTTTGCTAAATATCCCAACTGTAGACAATTAAAACTCAAAAAAAATATTGACGTTTGCATTTTTCACGGTCGATTGGTCTACGTTAAAAATTCGAACTTCATGCCCTCTGACTGTTATATCAAACACGTTGAAAGAGTAAACAACTGAGGTGCCGTAAGCGCTTTGATTTAATTATTGTAAACAAAACGACATGAACAGTTTACCGGAGGAAATACAATCTGCGTTTTTGAAGTACGTATTTTGTTTCCAAGCTTGGAGACGTTGATCAAAATGGGATAAAATTTGAATGGAATACTTGTATTAGTTAATTGCGATTTGTCTACATGCATTCCATATGAAATGCTATGACGGCAATAATTTGAATACGATAATTGACAATAAATCCATTTAATATACGGACTATTTTAGAATTCCTTGCTGGTCTATTATAAGCCGGTCAGCTACCATTTCATTCGCTTTTGTTTTGCGTCGGAAAAGATCTTATGGTTGGGTCATTTTCGCCATTCCCAATACACGTAATGGAGTCGAACAATACAACTTCTTTTTTTTATTTCGACGAACACCAGGAAATAACCCTTTACTATTTTACAAATTGCTAAAATCGAATTATTAATGATTTGACTGGCGTTTGAATAACGCGACAACAGAACAGAAAATGATATTGACAATGGTGAAAATGGTATCAAATAAAAACATCTAACAATATTTCTGACATATGCATTTGTTTCTAGAATAATCAGGCGGTTTCCCCGTACATAATTCGTAGTCTTAATATTATCCGCGTGCATCCGCTCTTCGGAGTTGTGGTGTTTTGTTTCCAAATGTCTGGTTCCTTTTGTTCATCTGACAATCCATTTGTTGAATACGATGATAAAATCTTGTTTTCATATAAAAACAAATGAAAAATATACGAAAGAAGTAATAGTTTTAATTATATTGTACTTTGGTCTGAATCATTATATACAGTTTCACCAGTTTACGATTGAGGCCCCTACGCTTTGGCCGATTGGGATGAATTATTTTGATGTATCGCAAAGGACTGTTGCCTTCAATGATTAAAATCAAAGCGCTGAAGGCACTGCAGATGTTCGCTCTTTGAAGGTATTCAATATAACTTACAGTCACAGAACATAAAGCTCGACTTTTGAACACAAATGTAATGTACTTTTAATTGTCTACAGTGGTGAGATTTTGAAACAAAATGAGGAAAATTCCACTGATGAACAATCTCTCATAATTAAATACAGGATTCACACAAACTTCACTTATGATTACAAAGATGAAAACAGAAATTAAACGTATATCTAAGTTGGCGTTTAGGAAAAGTCCGTGAGTCTAACAAAAAATGAACAAACCCATAATGCTTATAATAAATGTACTAGTATCAACGAGCATTGTATTAAATTCTCGATCAAACCACATTAAAAATATTAAATATTTTTTGCCTGAGATTAAATGCTTCATTTAACTCCTCTACTCCACCCGTCACCAATATTGTTATAAACGCACCATCTACTGCAATGTTTAATTAATAAATTAACGTATATTTGCTATAGTTTCAATGGGTCAATACTTTCTCCTCGTGTGCATGTATTCCGATTTAAATTTTTATCCTAAAATACTTAATGTTTTGAATTGCACGTCTATATTTAGTAACAGCACCTGGTCTCTTGCAACACGCACGCTATTCATGTATGGAACTTGACAGAAGACAGCAACTATTTCGAACTCTTATAAAACACGTTTTTCTAGAAAGGATATTAATCAGCAAATATTAACAAATGGCTCAAAAAAGCAAAATATACATGTGCTGAAATGAAATTGCTACCGCGCAGATTCTTTACAGGTTGTTGTTTTCACAACTTCTTCGCGATAAGGATTCAATTGCTCATCATTTGCTTTTAAATTTTCATAAGTAACTATTGTTTACAGTTAAAAGGTGAGAGGATGATGCCCGACATTGTCTTTAATGTACTGTATTAATTACCGCTTTAAATTACGTAAATGGAAAACTGTAAGTATGTTAAACAATCTGCGGGTAAACGCTTACTTCATTGACCGACGTCAATCAGAAATAATAGTCGCCAGTTAACCTCGTCCTCATTAGCATTGTCAGAACCGATTGGACGGCGACAATATATTTTGGCGACTAGAAAGTAACCTGCGAAATTCTCGTGACGCATCTGTTTCAGCACACATGACTGTTATTTGCTTTGCGAAATTAACCTCGGCTGCCGGGTATTCGCCAACGAAATAATTTTGATCCAAATAGACCAGTGCAAGGTGGCAAATGACACTTAAATGTGCACTGGTAGACAATTTAACGACAATTCATGTCCGTTTTCCTGAAAAGGACAAGGTTATTCTGCAAAGGGAGTGCTGAAAATTAAACAAGATATTCTTCCCGCTTCCCGTGCACTGCGCTGCTTGTATGGCCTCTCTAGACGCCACAAGCTGTCGACTCGAACCCAAGAACGGTTTCCCCAGCACATTGAGCGTTCTGGGAACCGCCGTTCTTCGACACTTCCATTATCTTCATAGGGCCATCCCTCGTAATCCTTGCCTGTATCTCTGCCCAAGGTCAGCAACGCCCGTCCTCTACGCTGCCACCTCCGCTTTCCCCGTCCCTCTTCCGGTGATGTAGTGAAACCATTATCTACCTACGGACAATTACCATTCCGCTTAGCGATCCTTCCAAGTTTTGGGAGTCAGCGAAGTCAGCAGGAGAGAACGTCCGGGTCGAGGGATTGGTACTCGCTTGATTAATAGAGCCGCCCGAAGAAGTTCCCATATCCGACCCTCTTCAGGCGATGTAGTGAAACCACTATCCTCCTACGGACAATTACCATTCCGCTTGGCGATTCTTCGGAGTAATCAATAAAATCTTCTGCCAGTGACTCTCCCCCCGATCGCGACGTGCATGCTCCAGCTGCTGAGCGAGCTCTGTGAAACTAATTAATACTATATCATTTATAGAGTATCCTTGATTTTTGGACAATCGCCATTTTCTTTTACATTTTCAACTTTAATCGCGAGTTGACAGATTCAATTGCCATTGACGATTTTGTCGATCGGAAATCTAAAATATAATATCGAGAATTAAAAATAAAGTTTGAATATACGCTTTAAATAATTTAATTTAACAGAAATATTTAAATTGTTGTTGTTGATTTTTGTCGATTGTTTGCCGCATATTCACCGCTGAAATTTTTGTTATTAATTGCACGTGTATTCAAACTACACGTAAATGTTTGTAAATAAAAATTATTATACGTGAGATCATATCATTCGTGTCCTAACTTTGTTTATTATGCGTTTACTTTTGTCACCATCGAAATATATAGCATTCAAATATTTGATAAGCATGCAGTTTTTTTTCGACATGCAGTTTTCTTTTGACACATTCAAAGCATACTTTTCTAGCCGCGTCATGCGAAAATAGGTCTAATGGCGCGATGGCTAGCGAAGCTAAAGCCCTGTCTGCGCAAGGGCGCTAGGTTTCATGGTCTCATTATGTATCTCCTGACGCACTGCGAAATGCGCATGCTGTGCCATAGCTACGCTAGCTGCATATGGCATAAGACCCATTTTCGCATGACGCGAATCTATAAAAATATCTTTGTTTCTTATTAATGGAACATCTTAGCACAGAACTTTTCGATAGGAAAGTGAAGTAAAACTGTGTTGTATATAGCGAACTGGCAAATTTCGGTAGCATTTCAGTCTTTCAAGAACGACTTCCATACCGACTATAGAGTACAGCAAACATTTGTGGTTAGATAATGAAACGATTTCCGTCTTATCATGACATACTTTTCGTCGAAAATAATATGAAACAGTTTTGTCTTTGTATTTTTGTAAAGTTGGAAATGCCAGTTGTTTATGCTGATTGAGGTAAGAACTACATAATTTTCCTTATTTGGCAACGAAAAAATGAGCAGTAGTAGTAAGCTAAAATTTGAAGAAGAAATATGTATGTACAACTTTTTTTGAAATAGAAATACATGAATAATGGTGTTTATAATTATGTGGTACCGTGTGTTGCATGTGATTTTTGATAATTAGAATGATTTCCTTCTTAGATTTAGAATAAGGAACTGGTTTATTGCTAATTTAAAGGGGTATTGATAATAAATAAATCAAATGTGTTCGAATAAATATAATATTATTGATTTCACAATTACGAAATAACGATATAACTATTACGAAATAGTTCGTCATGTTCACGTTACCATTAATCCAATTTAGCATTTACACTTTTTTAACTTTAAGTGCGCATTTTTCAGTGACTAAACGTCCCAAACAAGGATTTCTTCCTACATACACAGTACAGAGAAGATATTGCCATGTAAAATATAAATGCTTCACTTGCACATCACCATGCATACAATATATCGGTTAATAACTTCCTTTGTAGTTAACGTACGAACTCGCAAATATGTTTATTAAATAATTTGTTATACCCGGCGAAATTATAGTCACATATAATCTAAGAGCGTGACGAGCACATTAGTAATGATACTGTTTTGGGAGTTAACTGTATTATACCATTTTATTGTACATAAGGTCTTCTGTGTAGACATACACAACTATTTCTATCCAATGACATACTCCGTAATTAGTGTAGCTCTCTAAGACTTTTTTGCACTAAGGTTTCTTAAGAGGTAATATGCAACGCCATCGAAAAAACAAATTCTTTAATTTAGGGAAGGGTAACTTATATGAATGAGTCAACATAACATTATCGATATTTGAGATAAAACCCACTGGAACATCAACGCCATGTCACAGTCGATATTTATTATAAACTTTTAGAAATTCTTGCAAAAATAATGCGGTATTTTTATTCTGAACTATTATAAACTAGATTGGAGTATCGCATTTCTTGGCGTGAAATCCGTTTCAGTATTTAAAAGCAATACAAACAGACTAAGTTTGTTTAAATTAAGTATCGTAAATTTCCTTTACATACCGAAATGTTTTTTCGTTTTGTACACAATGAACAAGAAACTTGTTATTGGGTAAACATAACATGCATTCATGCATACATGCCTATTACTATATTATATGCGTTTTGATTTTATTTTGTGTAAATATACCGATTTACAACACTACAATTGTTTTCAATAATACTTCGACTTGTTTTTGATATGTTGCATATTATAAATCGAATATTACATAAAAGTGTTGTTCTCGCACTCGTATAATACGGCGACAGCGCATGCAATAGAACTCATCGGAATACAAACACTTGTATGTAGCAAAGCGGCACAATTAAAACAATGTACTACTTCACAGGCTGGCAAGAAGGTAACCACGGACGACATCCTCCGCGCGTCACTTATGTCGATGTATTCTTCCCATGGTTAGTTTTGTAAATGCTTAAAAGTAAATATTCGATTTTTATATAAGATGATTTCTGCAATAAATAAAATAATTATCAAAAAGATAACCGAATTTGATAAGAATCATATTTACTATTATCATTGTGCTAAAATTTTACTGCACTTGGTTACTATCAAACCAGTGATTAGCTGGCGATTTTTAAAAGAAAATGAAACGTTTTCCTCTGACAAAAGCGCGTGCCTGTGTTTCTGTAATCACAGTATGTATAGAAGAGGCGATTCATTATCCCCAATAATTGGAATACACAATTTTTAATTTACTACTGACATTAATTTATTACTAAAGTGTGGTTTGTATTGTACAACTGACTAAGGTATATATATATAAGGTTTCCGGTGTTGATTTAAAGAACGACAGCAGTTAACAAGTTTACTGATAATATAAACAACAGTTATACTTATTACATATACTTATTGGGAGCAATTAAAACACAATATTTTTTTTCCCAATTTATTCCATTAAAAATAAATAAAATATTAAATGAAAAGCAAAATAACAATAGGCATTAGAACGCAAAATGATTGAACAAATACATATTTTACCATACGTGTACAGATATATATTGGTAACTTCAAACAAACTGTTCTCCAAGGCTTTATTGGTGCCAAGCATCCGTCATTTTCCGAAGTTCACTACAACAATGTCTGGTCCTTTTATGCTGACCATCATCAGAGCATTGTGAACAGCAGACTTCAGGCGAGCACGATTTTCTACCCTTTTCATTGTGCTTAAGCCCCTCTCGCAGTCTGAAATAAACATTCTTTGTAAGTTACTCTGAAATTAACTCTTTAAAATCGCTTTGAATTAAATACAAGAGATAATTAAGCCAAAAAAGCATCTTTTGTTTGATATTGTGTTCCTTACAGCCTAGTGAAGCACCTACCAGCTCTAGATGTATATGTAGGGAGGAGTAGGTCAACAGCTTACCTAGATTGTTATGAGGGAGGGAGTTGTTTGTATGAGGAAATTCCCGCCTTATCAACCAGTTAAAATTCTTCAAGGCTGCTATCCCGGTACTCTTCTGTAGAGAGCCCATCTTTTTTCTCATTTATTTCTCACATTTCTTTACAATGTAGTATACATCGATAATAACCAAAAAACGGATTACATAAGAAAGTGTTTGAAAAATGTACCTTTTTGTACTTTAACATGTCAAATATTTAGCGTATGCGTGAATATATTTTAAACAATGTTAAAAGTGTCAATGTCATATAAAGAACTTTGTGATTTATCGCAAAACATAAAATTACTAAGTTGTTTTTACGAAACAGAAGGTTTATTATCTAGAAAAATAAAAGGAAAAGAAAATATTTTACAACAAGGTGTGTTGTAATCGAATTGTTTTGAGTATTTGTTTTTCTATTGAGAAGGAATTTTTAAAAATTGTTTTGCCATTACATTTGTCTGAATAGCATTATTCATGTTTTGTAGAAGGTATGAATCACCTGAATTGAACCCATTTTTTTTGGTGTTGTTCATATTTATTTTTTACGAGGGCAATCTCAGATTCAATTTTTATTCTCGTATTTAGGTATTCAATAAACAGAGGAAAAGTTGGTATGCTTTTTTTATATTTCATTTTAAATGTTGAAGATTTTACTAGCATCATAATAAAGTTAAATACATCTGAGTGTAGTTTTTTTTTCAGTGCAACCAAAGAAAGCATTGGTTTTATTAATTTTTATTAATATGTTTTTACTGACAAGAAATGTTTTCCATCTTTTTCCATATCATTTGAACGTGTTGGCATTCCCAAAATAAGTGGTCTATTGTTTCAATATGTGATTGACAGAAATCACATAAAGTGCTGTTGCTAAGTTTGCATTTAAAAAGATATGTGTTTGTGGGGACAATTCGCATGATAAATTTATATTGGAAGCTGCGTAAAGACATGTCTATAGTTGAAATTTGGGGTAAGATATAGATTTTTTTTCCACGTGGTTGAGTCTATATCAGTAAAATTTGTGTTCCATTTGTTTTCAATAATGTCATTGCCTTCGTTTTGCAGCTGAATATTGTATATAAATTTATTAGTGCATTTTGTTTTTAATAGCGCTTTTGACAAAGTGTCGTCTGGTTGATTGATATCGAGGTCATTTATGCTTTCTTCACTTTTATATTTTGTTAGGATAGATGTGATTAAGGTATTGAATTTCATAACGTCGTTACTATTGATGTCGTAGAGGTATTAAATGTTTTCAAAATTATACATCGTTTTATTTCTAAAGTCAAAAAGTTGGTATACGTATTTTATACCTCTGTCATATCAATCGCGATAAAATAATTTTTTTCCGTTGGCGGTTATTGACTTGTTGTTCCATATTATTTCCTTTTTGATGCGTTTTTGTGAATGCTGTGATTTGTATATTGCATTTGCTGCAGACCACGATGTAATGACGTCGTGAAGAAAAGTGTTACCTCCGCCTATTTCTGTTATAGAGCCCATCTATTTCAAAGTTCTCAGCCGGTTTATCTCGAGCTGTTTGGCCTGGGAGTGGGTCTTACTATTTTGATGGCAACTTAGTGGGTCCCTTGCCAGCCATATGGAAGGCGTTTTACAATGGGAAACAATCCAACTAATTAAAGTTGAATTTGTGTACCCATTTTATAAAAATGGTTTTCTAAATAATATTTCTTGATGATTAAATCATAATTGTTATGCTTCATTTACTGATGTAACCAGATTATATACACGTACGTGTTAAATTCTTTTAACGGAACATTCTGTATTGTAATATAAAGGGTAGTGCATTATTATGCGTTCGAGCGAAACTCGAAAACTATTTTTTAAGAGTGAATTAAACTTATTATTAGCAAGTAAACCTGCGTACCTGGGTATTTAGAATAAGGTGTTCACATATTCGGAGATTTTAAGCCCATTATTTAAAAAAAAAATTAAACTTGACTAAAAAGTATGTCCTCTAGAGTCATGCAGATCATTTACTAAACTAAAAAAGCATGTGAACTTGTGCACCTGGGTATTTGGGTGCAGTTTTTAACATTAATCTTTAGGGACTACAAACTTGGAATAAGAGTATGTTTGTGACCGGATTTAGATCATCGTATAGAATCAGTCTGTATTATATGATAAAAGCAATTTATTGTTTATTTTCTTCTGTAAAACAATGGGCTAATACATTATAACAGCCATGATATGTTTAAGTATATTATTATCTATTATATAAGATGATTTCTGCAATGTTTTACATCAATTATCAAAAAGATAAAAACAGATTTGATAGAGCTCATATTAACTTTGATCACTGCGCTTAAATTTTGCTGCACCTGGTTACTGACAATACAACAAGTGAATCAATTTTAGATGGCGATTTCTAAAACACCATGTAAAGTTGTCCTCTGACAATAGCGCGAGCCTGTGTTTCTGTAAACACAGTATGTTAAGTAGAGACGATTCGTTATCCCAAATAATGGGAATACACACTCTTAAATTTTTTCTGACATTAATTTATTATTAAAATGTAATTTGCATTGTACAACTGACTACGGTATGTATAAAAGTACATGTAGATTCATGAGTGAACACCACTAACTGTACGTAATTATATTATATAGGTGATGTAAAATTGTTGAAAACGTGGGTTGGTGTGTGATCTTTATAAATTGAAAAAGCTTGAAAACACACCGTAGGTGAATCTATCAGTCATCAAGTATATGATTTTAACGCATGCTATTTCTGGCTTTTTATTGTTTGTTAATTTTTGCCTTCTTAGATAATCATATTTTTTAAATGCCTATTTCACACATGTCCCTGTGACGTAGATGTGCTCAATCATTTTTATAAATGTTATATTTATCTTAGAGTAGCTGTCGTATATTTTTGACATCACTAGGTCGGAGCTAAGGAAAAAAAGTAGTACCCAAATTTCAGCGCTACGATGACGACCCACATAATAACCTTATTTGCTCAATGAACAACATAATTATTATCATAAATATATTGATATCAACAAGCATTCTATTAATTTATCAATAAAACCACATTTAAATAATTTATACCTGAAATCAAATACTTCATCTCTATTTTTTTTTACTTTATGGCAGTAACAGTATACAATGTAAGAGCTTTCACCAAGATTGCTTTCAGACGCCATTCAGAGATTCTTCTTGGTTCTTTAAAAATACATTTACTGCAACGTTTTAATCGTGAATTGACATATTTTTCTACACAGGTGAAGGTAATGTACCCTGGATAGTATATGGGCCCAGGAGCCCAATATATTCAAATTAATATATAAAATCATGTTTAATGAGAGCAAAATTGACAATGATGCTTGAACAAAATCCCCACCCTCTGATATTGGAATCATAACAAGGTCATTTACTAAAATTTATCATAGACCTGTCTTCGCGGGCCGCAAAAATGTCAAAAATAGTTTTAATCCAAAGCATCCCTTGGTCCTCTTATGGGCAATTTGGACAACCTTTTAAAAAAAATTACTTCAAAGAAATCTGTCCAGCCGTTTACTCGCAGTCGGCCGATAACCAAGCAATATTTCGAGCCCGTTTGTCCATGAGAATAAATCTTGGACAGACTTTCAAACAATATTTTTGACTTGTCTCCCCTTTATCGATAGCTCGCGTCCTATTCCTTTAAAACAAAGAGGCATGTCACATTATGCATGCATATGCAACCACTTGCCCCTAAAAACTAATTCCAATACAATCAGAATGAGTAAGTATTTTTCATTTATTTACATTTGTCAAAGCGTCGTTGTTATTGTTGATTGGATGATTCTGTGCCTGGCTCTGTCAGTGTAATTCACTGCTAAGCCGGGTTCAAAAGCACGTGCTTCTAGCAACGGAAATGAATGGCGACTTTCGTTTTCAAGTAAATCAAAAAGGGTTAAAACAGTTGTTGCATAGAAAATATACACTTTTGGAATTAGTTTATGGGGGAAGTGGTTTCTTTTACACGATCGCTGTATTTTACAATCTAAATAAAGGCGCTACAATACAATTTGATTAATGGACATGTGTCGGAGATTTATTTAGACAACAGGTTATTAGATCAGTTTATTAAATGCGTATGCAATCTACAAGAACTGATATGACTATAGTCTGGGACAACTCTTGGTTGGGACTTTGGACACTGAAAATTACAAAAATAGCAAAATTTAAAACGGGTGTTAGTCCATACTCCGGTAATTTGTTTTTAAGTATTTGGATTATGCACGTTTTAAATAAATACAAACTCTTAAAAGCAACACGAAGGATAAACCTGACGTCAACTAAACGTACTAGCTTGGTAGGTTCTTGTGTACTCTAAAAGAACTTCGTCTATTATAAAGGAACAGTAAGAACATTTCTGTTCCTATATTGGTTTGTGTTCGAAATGAGGATCTCGTTAACTTTTTATTAAACGTTGAGTATTGATTCGGAAATGTCGATGAATTATTATTAGATTATTTGAATGACAAGACTTTATAACTCAGTGTGGATGAACTATGATACAAATAATTTAACAGAACTTTACCTAGTTCATGATCGGTGTCCAGTGTAATTTATAGTGTTAATTGGAATGGGCAAAGTGTTATAAGCAATGTGTCAATTTTAATTTTATTGCAATATTTGGTAATTGCTCGATATTTATAATTAAATAATTCTAATAAATATTTTGATTTGGAATTAAGGACACTGTAAAATGTGTCGTGTGCGTTTAAAGGCAAAACAAACTCTAGAATCGATCGGCGATTGCATAATGTGGCCCATTTAGACGGAACATATATATATCAGTAATCAAGATGCGAATGTACTCTAAAATAATGTGGGAAAACACTTGTTTAAGCATTTTGGATGGCCGCTGTACGTTACAATTAATACAAAAGCGATACAACTAAATTTGACGGATAGTAAGACTTTACCCCTAACATATTACAAACGCTTTTCTTTAAATGGGATTGCGTTCTAAAATTATGTATTTATACCTTGGCGAAATGGACCTCCATTTTGCCATTGTATAAAGTTTGGAACATTAACATAAAAATAGTGTTCACTATATTGACACGTTTAATAAAGGTTTCCATTCTTTGTTACTAAAATATCACATTTCGAGTTCAAGGTTGTTTTATAATAGAAAATAGAAAAAACACAAACCAATCGAATATTTAATAAATAATAGACGTATAGTAATATTCACATATTGTGTTTTATAAATACCTTTCCTTTATTAATATACAGATTCGATTTTAATAGATAAATAAACGATTGCAGTGCTTTTGAAATAGCGATCAACAGGCAGGTAAACGTGTTATTTAGCTGGGGCTCGCTGGAGATAATTCTACTGGCTGTACACTTGAATCGCCCATTAATTGATGTTACGAGATTACATGTTTTTTGTATGATAAGTAAACATTTTCACTTTAAGTGTTCTTCAAATCATAACCGGGAATCTGTTGAAAGGTTTTCCTGTTTTGTTTGAACGTTTAGTCATGTAGCGCTGTTTGTTTTAACTTCAGGGACCTGAGTTACAATCAGTTACGAAATGTTTTTCGGGCTGCGTTCAAGTCATTGAATCAACTTCAAAAACTGTCATTTACACTAGCATAATTTGTACTTAAATACATACTGTCCAATTGTCCATATAAATATTTGTAAGTTAATGGTCTGCTTGATTTTATGGAAGAACTTTCTCTATGGTTGTCCCTTTGTCATTAGAGGTGCATAGATTTAGCGTAGAACATGCATACACTTTATCAAAAACTATAATTATAATTAGTGCACGCATAAATCCCCTTGTGTCAAACAAGAACTATGTAACGTCACATGTTTGTTTATATCAGGAAGGATAATAAACGAAGGTCGACAGTGTTCAATAGAAAGTTCCCGTCTTTTGCGTTTTCAACCACAATCATGTATGATCACAATCATCATCATCGTCATCATCATCATCATCATCATCATCATCATCATCAACATCATCATCATCATCACCATCATCATCATCATCATCATCATCATCATCATCATCATCATCATCATCATCATCATCATCATCATCATCATCATCATCATCATCATCATCATCATCATCATCATCATCATCATCATCATCATCATCATCATCATCATCATCATCATCATCATCATCATCATCATCATCATCATCATCATCATCATTATCATCATCATCAACATAATCATCATCATCATCATCATCATCATCATCATCGTCGTCGTCGTCGTCATCGTTGTCTTCGTCTACGTCTACGTCGTCGTCATCATCATCGTCGTTGTTCTCTTCGTCGTCAGCATCATCTGCATCATCAGCATTATCAGCATTATCAGCATCATCTTTATCATCATTTTCATCTTCATTTTCACAATCATTAGCGACGTGTTTACTTGTGTTGCTTTACTGTGTAATCACAAGGCGCTGTTTGTAGTTTTTCGAGGTTGCTTGGACGGAAGAACTGTCTCTGATTTGTGCCATTGTCTTATGTATGTCATTTCGTTTGCGAGGTTTCTTCGCTTTGTTAGAGGTGCGCTGTTTATTAATGAAACTATGCAATGTCCGTGTTGTTGGTACGTGCAGTTTGAATAAAGTCTCTCCTGCTTATTGGCATAAGCAAATGCACGTTAACCATTTCTTAGCTTATTTATAATACATGATTATTTGTTTCGTAGCAATATAACTATGTTTTTAATTCAGTTGACTTTGTTTTTGTTCCAGGAATATAGCGCGCAACCAGCTCTCATCCCTACCCAACGATGCATTCAGAGGACTGCAGAACCTACAGACACTGTAAGTTGTTTTCGCGTATTACATATAATTCATGTGAAGTCTTAATTGCGTATGTTTGTTTATATTTGCTTCAGGCTGATGCATCACTATAGATCGTTCTCAAATACAAAATACGGTATTTAAAGAACTTGTGAGATGTTATTTTACTTGATTAGAAAACTAACCCGTTTCATAAATTGAATGCAATTCCATTTTTTAAAACGGTCCCCGGAAAACCTTTTCGAAACTGAAATTTTGCAAACTTATGTATCCTTAATCTTGTTAATATGCCTATGTACGAAAATAGTATTTGATACATGCTGTTTGTGATAAATAACTGATTATCTTCGCTTCATAAATAATGTATTTTTCAGTTTGGAAAGTGTGTGCACAATTAGCCTTTCCATTGGATGTTTCCCTTTTCTCATGGGATTTTCATTTTTCATTGTGATTATATTATTGTTCAATGTTATATTTCCCACTTAATGCATAGAAGACATTTCCATCGATGTTTAAATGTTTTAAGTAGGCTTTTTAGTTCTATTTATCAATTTTAAGCAGTATTGGTGTACTTGCGCCAATTAATGTTTGAAAGATATTGATGGAAATACATTTGTAAATGGGGAAAACATTCGTATGGGAATTTTGTATATACATTTTATTGCATATATGCTACGACTATCTTGATTAAGTTTTATACATAGTATAGCTAATAGTTACATTTGAACAAATTTGCTTTAACTATTTAAATGTCATATTTCCCCATTTATCCTTAGTGAGTACAAATGTGGAATAATAGTATGTTTTCTACCTCAGGACACAAGTCATCGTATATAATCTGTCTGTATTTTTTTAATTAAAGCAATACATTGAATTTTTCTTCTGAAAAACAGTAAGCGTATTAGTCATAAAATCCATTCTATGTTACATTGCGTTTTGAATTAATAAGTAGTATTAAAATAATGAATATGGATAATAAAACTACTATAACAATATAAGAATATTTCGTCTGTGCAATTCGTTTTCAATGTGTTATCTTGATAAAAAAGTAAGTCAGTTTATGTGATATTTTTGTAACCGAATCATTACATATGTATATTCATATACCGTCATTACAATATATGATTTAAAACACTATTTTATTATTGTGTTTGCCCTTGATGACTTTATCACTAAACATCAAACAAAATTCAAACAAAATGTCGCTTGTTTTCAATAAATGTAATTTGTAAAAGACCAAATGTTAATCTGAATAAACTGTAAGCAGGTTTGTTATGTACTGTTAGGTAAATAGCAGTAGGACGGCAGCTCAATTGGTTGTTGTAGTGGAATGGGCAAAGTGTTATAAGCAATGTGTCAATTTTTATTTTATTGCAATATTTGGTAATTGCTCGATATTTATAATTAAATAATTCTAATAAATATTTTGTTTTGGAATTTAGGACACTGTAAAATGTGTCGTGTGCGTTTGAAGGTAAAACAAACTCTAGAATCGATCGGCGATTGCATAATGTGGCCCATTTAGACGGAACGTATCTATATCAGTAATCAAGATGCAAATGTACTCTAAAATAATGTGGGAAAACACTTGTTTAAGCATTTTGGATGGCCGCTGTACGTTACAATTAATACAAAAGCGATACAACTAAATTTGACGGATAGTAAGACTTTACCCCTAACATATGACAAACGCTTTTCTTTAAATGGGATTGCGTTTTAAAATTATGTATTTATACCTTGGCGAAATGGACCTCCATTTTTCCATTGTATAAAGTTTGGAACATTAACATAAAAATAGTGTTAACTATATTGACACGTTTAATAAAGGTTTCCATTCTTTGTGACTAGAATATCACATTCCGAGTTCAAGGTTGTTTTAGATTTTCTGTGTTAACTAAACAGAAAAAACACAAACCAATCGAATATTTAATAAATAATAGACTTATAGTAATATTCACATATTGTGTTTTATAAATGCCTTTCCTTTATTAATATACAGATCCGATTTTAATAAATAAATAAACGATTGCAGTTCTTTTGAAATAGCGATCAACAGGCAGGTAAACGTGTTATTTAGCTGGGGCTCGCTGGAGATAATTCTACTGGCTGTACACTTGAATCGCTCATTAATTGATGTTTCGAGATTACATGTTTTTTTGTATGATAAGTAAACATTTTCACTTTAAGTTTCCTGCAAATCATAACCGGGAATCTGTTGAGAGGTTTTCCTGTTTTGTTTGAACGTTTAGTCATGTAGCGCTGTTTGTTTTAACTTCAGGGACCTGAGTTACAATCGGTTACGAAATGTTTTTCGGGCTGCGTTCAAGTCATTGAATCAACTTCAAAAACTGTCATTTACACTAGCATAATTTGTACTTAAATACATACTGTCCAATTGTCCATATACATATGTGTAAGTTAATGGTCTGCTTGATTTTATAGAAGAACTTTCTCTATGGTTGTCCCTTTGTCATTAGAGGTGCATAGATTTAGCGTAGAACATGCATACACTTTATCAAAAACTATAATTATAATTAGTGTACGCATTAATCCCCTTGTGTCAAACAAGAACTATGTAACGTCAAATGTTTGTATATATCAGGAAGGATAATAAACGAAGGTCGACAGTGTTCAATAGAAAGTTCCCGTCTTTTGCGTTTTCAACCACAATCATGTATGATCACCATCATCATCATCGTCATCATCATCATCATCATCATCATCATCATCATCATCATCATCATCATCATCATCATCATCATCATCATCATCATCATCATCATTATCATCATCATCATCATCATCGTCGTCGTCGTCGTCATCGTTGTATTCGTCTACGTCTACGTCGTCGTCATCATCATCGTCGTTCTTCTCTTCGTCGTCATCATCATCTGCATCATCAGCATTTTCAGCATTATCAGCATCATCTTTATCATCATTTTCATCTTTATTTTCACAATCATTAGCGACGTGTTTACTTGTGTTGCTTTACTGTGTAATCACAAGGCGCTGTTTGTAGTTTTTCGAGGTTGCTTGGACGGAAGAACTGTCTCTGATTTGTGCCATTGTCTTATGTATGTCATTTCGTTTGCTAGGTTTCTTGGCTTTGTTAGAGGTGGGCTGTTTATTAATGAAACTATGCAATGTCCGTGTTGTTGGTACGTGCAGTTTGAATAATGTCTCCTTTGCTTATTGGCATAAGCAAATGCACGTTAACCATTTCTTAGCTTATTTATAATACATGATTATTTGTTTCGTAGCAGAATAACTATGTTTTTAATTCAGTTGACTTCGTTTGTGTTCCAGGGATATAAGCGAAAACTCGCTCTCATCCCTACCCAACGATGCATTCAGAGGACTGCAGAACCTACAGACACTGTAAGTTGTTTTCGCGTAGTACATATAATTCATGTGAAGTCTAAATTGCGTATGTTTGTTTATGTTTGCTTCAGGCTGATGCATCACTATAGATCGTTTTCAAATACAAAATACGGTATTTAAAGAACTTGTGAGATGTTATTTTACTTGATTAGAAAACTAACCCGTTTCATAAATTGAATGCAATTCCTTTTTTTTAAAACGGTCCCCGGAAAACCTTTTCGAAACTGAAATTTTGCAAACTTATGTATCCTTAATCTTGTTAATATGCCTATGTACGAAAATAATATTTGATACATGCTGTTTGTGATAAATAACTGATTATCTTCGCTTAATAAATAATGTATTTTTCAGTTTGGAAAGTGTGTGCACAATTAGCCTTTCCATTGGATGTTTCCCTTTTCTCATGGGATTTTCATTTTTCATTGTGATTATATTATTGTTCAATGTTATATTTCCCACTTAATGCATAGAAGACATTTCCATCGATGTTTAAATGTTTTAAGTAGGCTTTTTAGTTCTATTTATCAATTTTAAGCAGTATTGGTGTACTTGCGCCAATTAATGTTTGAAAGATATTGATGGAAATACATTTGTAAATGGGGAAAACATTCGTATGGGAATTTTGTATATACATTTTATTGCATATATGCTACGACTATCTTGATTAAGTTTTATACATAGTATAGCTAATAGTTACATTTGAACAAATTTGCTTTAACTATTTAAATGTCATATTTCCCCATTTATCCTTAGTGAGTACACATGTGGAATAATAGTATGTTTTCTACCTCAGGACACAAGTCATCGTATATAATCTGTCTGTATTTTTTTAATTAAAGCAATACATTGAATTTTTCTTCTGAAAAACAGTAAGCGTATTAGTCATAAAATCCATTCTATGTTACATTGTGTTTTGAATTAATAAGTAGTATTAAAATAATGAATATGGATAATAAAACTACTATAACAATATAAGAATATTTCGTCTGTGCAATTCGTTTTCAATGTGTTATCTTGATAAAAAAGTTAGTCAGTTTATGTGATATTTTTGTAACCGAATCATTACATAAAATTATGTATATTCATATACCGTCATTACAATATATGATTTAAAACACTATTTTATTATTGTGTTTGCCCTTGATGACTTTATCACTAAACATCAAACAAAATTCAAACAAAATGTCGCTTATTTTCAATAAATGTAATTTGTAAAAGACCAAATGTTAATCTGAATAAACTGTAAGCAGGTTTGTTATGTACTGTTAGGTAAATAGCAGTAGGACGGCAGCTCAATTTTTTGTTGTAGTGGAATGGGCAAAGTGTTATAAGCAATGTGTCAATTTTTATTTTATTGCAATATTTGGTAATTGCTCGATATTTATAATTAAATAATTCTTATAAATATTTTGTTTTGGAATTTAGGACATTGTAAAATGTGTCGTGTGCGTTTGAAGGTAAAACAAACTCTAGAATCGATCGGCGATTGCATAATGTGGCCCATTTAGACGGAACGTATCTATATCAGTAATCAAGATGCAAATGTACTCTAAAATAATGTGGGAAAACACTTGTTTAAGCATTTTGGATGGCCGCTGTACGTTACAATTAATACAAAAGCGATACAACTAAATTTGACGGATAGTAAGACTTTTCCCCTAACATATTACAAACGCTTTTCTTTAAATGGGATTGCGTTTTAAAATTATGTATTTATACCTTGGCGAAATGGACCTCCATTTTGCCATTGTATAAAGTTTGGAACATTAACATAAAAAATAGTGTTCAATATATTGACACGTTTAATAAAGGTTTCCATTCTTTGTTACTAGAATATCACATTCCGAGTTCAAGGTTGTTTTAGTTTTTCTGTGTTAACTAAATAGAACAAACACAAACCATTCGAATATTTTATAAATAATAGACGTAAAGTAATATTCACATATTGTGTTTTTTAAATGCCTTTCCTTTATTAATTTACAGATTCGATTTTAATAGATAAATAAATGATTGCAGTGCTTTTGAAATAGCGATCAACAGGCAGGTAAACGTGTTATTTAGCTGGGGCTCGCTGGAGATAATTCTACTGGCTGTACACTTGAATCGCCCATTAATTGATTTTACGATATTACATGTTTTTTGTATGATAAGTAAACATTTTCACTTTAAGTGTTCTTCAAATCATAACCGGGAATCTGTTGAAAGGTGTTCCTGTTTTGTTTGAACGTTTAGTCATGTAGCGCTGTTTGTTTTAACTTCAGGGACCTGAGTTACAATCTGTTACGAAATGTTTTTTTCGGGCTGCGTTCAAGTAATTGAATCAACTTCAAAAACTGTCATTTACACTAGCATAATTTGTACTGAAATACATACTGTCCAATTGTCCATATACATATGTGTAAGTTAATGGTCTGCTTGATTTTATGGAAGAACTTTCTCTATGGTTGTCCCTTTGTCATTAGAGGTGCATAGATTTAGCGTAGAACATGCATACACTTTATCAAAAACTATAATTATAATTAGTGTACGCATTAATCCCCTTGTGTCAAACAAGAACTATGTAACGTCACATGTTTGTATACATCAGGAAGGATAATTAACGTTGGTCGACAGTGTTCAATAGAAAGTTCCCGACTTTTGCGTGTTCAACCACAATCATGTATGATCACCATCATCATCATCGTCGTCAGCAGCATCAGCAGCATCAGCAGCAGCAGCAGCAGCAGCATCAGCAGCAGCATCAGCAGCAGCAGCAGCAGCAGCATCAGCAGCAGCAGCAGCAGCATCAGCATCAGCAGCATCATCATCATCATCATCATCATCATCATCATCATCAGCATCATCAGCATCATCATCATCATCATCATCATCATCATCATCATCATCAACATCATCATTATCATCATCATCATCATCATCACCATCATCATCATCATCATCATCATCGTCATCATCATCATCATCTTCGTCGTCGTCGTCATCGTTGTCTTCGTCTACGTCTACGTCGTCGTCATCATCATCGTCGTTGTTGTCTTCGTCGTCAGCATCATCTGCATCATCAGCATTTTCAGCATTATCAGCATCATCTTTGTCATCATTTTCATCTTCATTTTCACAATCATTAGCGACGTGTTTACTTGTGTTGCTTTACTGTGTAATCACAAGGCGCTGTTTGTAGTTTTTCGAGGTTGTATGGACGGAAGAACTGTCTCTGATTTGTGCCATTGTCTTATGTATGTCATTTCGTTTGCGAGGTTTCTTTGCTTTGTTAGAGGTGCGCTGTTTATTAATGAAACTATGCAATGTGCGTGTTGTTGGTACGTGCAGTTTGAATAAAGTCTCTCCTGCTTATTGGCATAAGCAAATGCACGTTAACCATTTCTTAGCTTATTTAAAATACATGATTATTTGTTTCTTAGCAGTATAACTATGTTTTTTTTTTATTCAGTTGACTTCGTTTTTGTTCCAGGGCTTTAGGTAACAACAGGCTCTTATCCCTACCCGACTATGCATTTAGTGGACTGTGGAAACTACAGACACTGTAAGTTGTTTTCGCGTAGTACATATAATTTATGTGAAGTCTTAATTGCGTATGTTTGTTTATATTTGCTTCAGGCTGATGCATCACTATAGATCGTTCTCAAATACAAAATACGGTATTTAAAGAACTTGTGAGATGGTATTTTACTTGATTAGAAAACTAACACGTTTCATAAATTGAATGCAATTCCATTTTTTTAAAACGGTCCCCGGAAAACCTTTTCGAAACTGAAATTTTGCAAACTTATGTATCCTTAATCTTGTTAATATGCCTATGTACGAAAATAGTATTTGATACATGATATTTGTGATAAATAACTGATTATCTTTGCTTAATAAATAATGTATTTTACAGTTTGGAAAGTGTGTGCACAATTAGCCTTTCCATTTGATGTTTCCCTTTTCTCATGGGATTTTCATTTTTCATTGTGATTATATTATTGTTCAATGTTACATTTCCCACTTAATGCATAGAATACATTTCCATCGATGTTTAAATGTTTTAAGTAGGCTTTTTAGTTCTATTTATCAATTTTTAGCAGTATTGGTGTACTTGCGCCAATTAATGTTTGAAAGATATTGATGGGAATACATTTGTAAATGGGGAAAACATTCGTATGGGAATTTTGTATATACATTTCATTGCATATATGCTACGACTATCTTGATTAAGTTTTATACATAGTATAGCTAATAGTTACATTTGAACAAATTTGCTTTAACTATTTAAATGTCATATTTCCCCATTTATCCTTAGTGAGTACAAATGTGGAATAATAGAATGTTTTCTACCTCAGGACACAAGTCATCGTATATAATCTGTCTGTATTTTTTTAATTAAAGCAATACATTGAATTTTTCTTCTGAAAAACAGTAAGCGTATTAGTCATAAAATCCATTCTATGTTACATTGTGTTTTGAATTAATAAGTAGTATTAAGATAATGAATATGGATAATAAAACTACTATAACAATATAAGAATATTTCGTCTGTGCAATTCGTTTTCAATGTGTTATCTTGATAAAAAAGTTAGTCAGTTTATGTGATATTTTTGTAACCGAATCATTACATATGTATATTCATATACCGTCATTACAATATATGATTTAAAACACTATTTTATTATTGTGTTTGCCCTTGATGACTTTATCACTAAACATCAAACAAAATTCAAACAAAATGTCGCTTGTTTTCAATAAATGTAATTTGTAAAAGACCAAATGTTAATCTGAATAAACTGTAAGCAGGTTTGTTATGTACTGTTAGGTAAATAGCAGTAGGACGGCAGCTCAATTGGTTGTTGTAGTGGAATGGGCAAAGTGTTATAAGCAATGTGTCAATTTTTATTTTATTGCAATATTTGGTAATTGCTCGATATTTATAATTAAATAATTCTAATAAATATTTTGTTTTGGAATTTAGGACACTGTAAAATGTGTCGTGTGCGTTTGAAGGTAAAACAAACTCTAGAATCGATCGGCGATTGCATAATGTGGCCCATTTAGACGGAACGTATCTATATCAGTAATCAAGATGTAAATGTACTCTAAAATAATGTGGGAAAACACTTGTTTAAGCATTTTGGATGGCCGCTGTACGTTACAATTAATACAAAAGCGATACAACTAAATTTGACGGATAGTAAGACTTTACCCCTAACATATGACAAACGCTTTTCTTTAAATGGGATTGCGTTCTAAAATTATGTATTTATACCTTGGCGAAATGGACCTCCATTTTTCCATTGTATAAAGTTTGGAACATTAACATAAAAATAGTGTTAACTATATTGACACGTTTAATAAAGGTTTCCATTCTTTGTGACTAGAATATCACATTCCGAGTTCAAGGTTGTTTTAGATTTTCTGTGTTAACTAAACAGAAAAAACACAAACCAATCGAATATTTAATAAATAATAGACTTATAGTAATATTCACATATTGTGTTTTATAAATGCCTTTCCTTTATTAATATACAGATCCGATTTTAATAAATAAATAAACGATTGCAGTTCTTTTGAAATAGCGATCAACAGGCAGGTAAACGTGTTATTTAGCTGGGGCTCGCTGGAGATAATTCTACTGGCTGTACACTTGAATCGCTCATTAATTGATGTTTCGAGATTACATGTTTTTTTGTATGATAAGTAAACATTTTCACTTTAAGTTTCCTGCAAATCATAACCGGGAATCTGTTGAGAGGTTTTCCTGTTTTGTTTGAACGTTTAGTCATGTAGCGCTGTTTGTTTTAACTTCAGGGACCTGAGTTACAATCGGTTACGAAATGTTTTTCGGGCTGCGTTCAAGTCATTGAATCAACTTCAAAAACTGTCATTTACACTAGCATAATTTGTACTTAAATACATACTGTCCAATTGTCCATATACATATGTGTAAGTTAATGGTCTGCTTGATTTTATAGAAGAACTTTCTCTATGGTTGTCCCTTTGTCATTAGAGGTGCATAGATTTAGCTTAGAACATGCATACACTTTATCAAAAACTATAATTATAATTAGTGTACGCATTAATCCCCTTGTGTCAAACAAGAACTATGTAACGTCAAATGTTTGTATATATCAGGAAGGATAATAAACGAAGGTCGACAGTGTTCAATAGAAAGTTCCCGTCTTTTGCGTTTTCAACCACAATCATGTATGATCACCATCATCATCATCGTCATCATCATCATCATCATCATCATCATCATCATCATCATCATCATCATCATCATCATCATCATCATCATCATCATCATCATCATCATCATTATCATCATCATCATCATCATCGTCGTCGTCGTCGTCATCGTTGTATTCGTCTACGTCTACGTCGTCGTCATCATCATCGTCGTTCTTCTCTTCGTCGTCATCATCATCTGCATCATCAGCATTTTCAGCATTATCAGCATCATCTTTATCATCATTTTCATCTTTATTTTCACAATCATTAGCGACGTGTTTACTTGTGTTGCTTTACTGTGTAATCACAAGGCGCTGTTTGTAGTTTTTCGAGGTTGCTTGGACGGAAGAACTGTCTCTGATTTGTGCCATTGTCTTATGTATGTCATTTCGTTTGCTAGGTTTCTTGGCTTTGTTAGAGGTGGGCTGTTTATTAATGAAACTATGCAATGTCCGTGTTGTTGGTACGTGCAGTTTGAATAATGTCTCCTTTGCTTATTGGCATAAGCAAATGCACGTTAACCATTTCTTAGCTTATTTATAATACATGATTATTTGTTTCGTAGCAGAATAACTATGTTTTTAATTCAGTTGACTTCGTTTGTGTTCCAGGGATATAAGCGAAAACTCGCTCTCATCCCTACCCAACGATGCATTCAGAGGACTGCAGAACCTACAGACACTGTAAGTTGTTTTCGCGTAGTACATATAATTCATGTGAAGTCTAAATTGCGTATGTTTATATATATTTGCTTCAGGCTGATGCATCACTATAGATCGTTCTCAAATACAAAATACGGTATTTAAAGAACTTGTGAGATGTTATTTTACTTGGTTAGAAAACTAACACGTTTCATAAATTGAATGCAATTCCATTTCTTTAAAATGGTCCCCGGAAAACCTTTTCGAAACTGAAATTTTGCAAACTTATGTTTCCTTAATCTTGTTAATATGCTTATGTACGAAAATAGTATTTGATACATACTGTTTGTGATAAATAACTGATTATCTTCGCTTAATAAATACTGTACTTTTCAGTTTGGAAAGTGTATGCACAATTAGCCTTTCCATTGGATGTTTCCCTTTTCTCATGGGATTTTCATTTTTCATTGTGATTACATTATTGCTCAATGGGATATTTCCCACTTAATGCATAGAAGACATTTCCATCGATGTTTTAATGTTTTAAGTAGGCTTTTTAGTTATATTTATCAATGTTAAGCAGTATTGGTGTAATTGTGCCAATTAATGTTTGAAAGATATTGATATTGGAAATACATTTGTAAATGGGAAAAACATTCGTATGGGAATTTTGTATATACATTTTATTGCATATAAGCTACGACTATCTTGATTAAGTTTTATACATAGTACAGTTAATAGTTACATTTGAACAAATTTGCTTTAACTATTTAAATGTCATATTTCCCCATTTATCCTAAGTGAGTACAAATTTGGAATAATAGTATGTTTTCTACCTCAGAACACAAGTCATCGTATATAATCTGTCTGTATTTATTTAATTAAAGCAATACATTGAATTTTTCTTCTGAAAAACACTAAGCGTATTAGTCATAAAATCCATTCTATGTTACATTGTGTTTTGAATTAAACAAGTAGTATTAAGATAATGAATATGGTTAATAAAACTACTTTAACAATATAAGAATATTTCGTCTGTGCAATTCGTTCTCAATGTGTTATCTTGATAAAACAGTTAGTCAGTTTATGTGATATTTTTGTAACCGAATCATTACACATGTATATTCATATACCATCATTACAATACACTGTATATGATTTAAAACACTATTTTATTATTGTGTTTGCCCTTGATGACTTTATCACTAAACATCAAACAAAATTCAAACAAAATGTCGCTTCTTTTCAATAAATGTAATTTGTAAAAGACCAAATGTTAATCGAATAAACTGTAAGCAGGTTTGTTATGTACTGTTAGGTAAATAGCAGTAGGACGGCAGCTCAATTGGTTGTTGTAGTGGTGTTTTTTGAGTTGTTATTGATACAGTACGTGTATTTATAGTTAATTTTTATAAATTGTTCCTTAAAACATGTGAGAAGTTTGCGAACTTTTCAGATTTCCGTGAAATTTGATAGATGATGATGATGATGATGATGATAATGTTTCAAGTTTCAATGATTATTGCTATATGGCCTCCGGCCCTTGCAAGTGCAAATAACTTCGAATACAACACCATTTCAAAAACACCGACATAATATAAGCAAACATACATATGTAATGGTACAGCTATTTATAATTAACTGCTATTCAGTAACGCATTTCTTCTTTCAAAAGCATAATACAAGAACATAGAAGTACCCCTGATCACCTTTTCTTCTCGGGAGCGCATGATTATGTTAAATGTATTTATAGTAGCGGGTGTATAATACTTAATTGGTATATACCTTTCTCGGATGTCTAAGTATGTCGTGCATATTAATATAAATTGTAATTCATTTTCAATAACAGTTTTGCAAAAAGGACAGAACCTTTGGTCCCTGTCGATATTCAAATAGCGGCCCTTTTCAATCATGAGCTCGAAAGCATACATATGCATTTTAAAATTTATGATAATGATGATGATGATGATGATGATGATAATGATGATGATGATGATGATGATGATGATGATGATTCGTGCGTTCTCTTGAAGATCTCACTGTCTCTAAGACTATTCTTGCGAATCCTTTCATGCACTCTCACGAATACTTTACAGTTTCCTATGCTTTCCTTGCAAGTCTTTTCATGCGTTCTAATGAGGACCTCACATTTTCCAATGCTATTCTTGTGTGTCCTTTCAGGCGTTCTCACGACGACCTCACAGTCGCCAAGGCTTTCATTGCTGGTCCATTAAGTCGTTATCAAGACGACCTTAAAGTCTCTTAGGCTGCCATTGCTAGTGCTTTCATGCGTTCTAACGAGAACCTCACAATATTCTAGGCTCTTCTTGCGAGTCGTTAAATGCGTTTTCACGACGACCTCACAGTCTTATAGGCTTCCATTGCTTGTCCTTTCATGCGTTCTCACGACGACGTAGCAGTATCCTAGGCTACCCTTGTTTGTTCTTTCATGCGTTCTCACGACGACATCACAGTCTCATAGGCTGTCCTTGCAAGTCCTTTCATGCGTTCTCAACACGAACTCACAGTCTCATAGGCTGTCCTTGCGACTCTTTTCACGCGTTCTCACGACAACCTCACGGTCCCCATAGCTCTCATTATGGGTCAATTTATGCGTTTTGACGACGACCTCACAGTCTCCTAGGATCCCCTTGCTTGTCCTTTCATTCGTTCTCACGACGACCTCACAGTCTCATAGGCTGTCAATCCGAGTTTTTTCATGCGTTCTCATAACGACCTCACAGTCCCCAAGGCTCTCATTATGGGTCCATTTATGCGTTCTGACGACGACCTCACATTCGCCTACGCTCCTTGCGAGTCCTTTCATGCGTTCTCACGACGTCATAAAGTCTCATAGGCTCTCCTTGCTAGTTCTTTCATGCGTTTTACGACGAACTTACAGCCTTCAAGGCTCTCCTTGCGAGTCATTTCATGCGTTCTGACAACGGCCACACAGTTCCAATTGCTGCACATGCTAGTCCTCTCATGGGTTCTCACGAAGACCCCACGATCTCATAGAATGTCCTTGGGAATCATATCATGCATTCTCACAACAACCACACAGTCTCCTAGACTCTCCTTGCTAGTCCATTTCATGCATTCTCACGAGGACCTCTCAGTCTCATAGGCTGTTTTTTCATTCGTTCTCACGACGACTTCACCGCCTCATAGGCTGTGCTTGCAAGTCCTTTCATTCGTTCTCATGACGACCTCACAGTATCCAAGGCTTTGCTTGCGAGTCCTTTCATTCGTTGTCACGACGACCTTACAGTCTCATAGGCTGTTCTTGCTAGTCATTTCATTCGTTCTCATGGAAACCTCAACGTCTCCTAGTCTGTCCTTGCTAGTCCTTTCGTGCGTTCTTACGACGACCCAACAGTCTCCTAGGCTTTCCTTGCGAATCCTTGGTCGCGATAGAAGCGCAGACAGAACGCAAGTCATATTTGACAGGGGACATACAATTTAAAAAGTGTGAAGAGCATATATTTAGAACTCGAAAGTTGAGCAATAGTTCCAATATTAATTGTAAAGTTAAATATTTTAAATTATGATATAAATTGTCAGCAATTTCTTTCAAAGGTAAAAACGTGTTTACATAAAGCTCTCCTTCACGCAAATTTCTTGACGAGATGTGAAGAACGTTTTACAACGTTCACGACATATGTTTCTCAAACAAATACATATTTAAGTCGAACATGTCAATGCATGGTAAATGCCTTATGCAAACCGCTGCGATAATGTGAACATATACTCGTGGTATCTCTTAATTGTTTTGCACAGTTGATTTTTTAAATGACTTATTAGGGTTAAATATGACACCACACAGAACGCCTTATCACACGCTCCATTATTCCACGTTAAACCTCACAGCTTTCCTATGACGTGACGTCATGAGTATCAACGTTCGTTACAATGATTCGAACATAATAATAAACGTCCAGCAACATTATTTAAATAGTAAAAATTGTTACCATCAGCGCCTTAGAACGGTCAATCCAAAGAGTTACCCGGTTAAAATGCTTATAACACATAATTAGTCCTTAAATACATGCATATCGCTGCTTTTGAGTATTCGGTATATTTTCATCCATTTTATATTTTAACGGTGAATCAATCTTCAACTTATTCCTTTCGTATTTCCCTTTTTCAATTTATCGCCAATGTCGTGTTAATTAATATGTCCAGTTAAAGCACAACGCGAACAGTAAGGAGTTAACTATGAATATGCATTGCTATGGCCAGTGCTCACACCATAGCTCAATTATGAATATGCACACGTTTAAGTTTATTACAACAAGGCATTCAATGCTCTAGTTTTATTATTAAGAATGATATATTTCTTTAGCACATAATTTCTCCTTTTTTATTAAATGGACTTATATATGCACCTGGTATCATGACATATGTTTTCATTTTATAATCACTGTAACGCAATGAATATGAGTATACACAGTTAGCTTTTATAACAACAGTATTTTATTGCACTAAACTAACTTTTAAAGGCAATGTAGGATAGTAATAAAGCACTTTAACGATCATACAAGTGGATTAATTTTACTTTTGCCACCAGTCAACCAGTCAGAAAACATCTATCGCATAACAGTTTAAAGTAAAGAAACGAAGAAAAAAAAATAAATACAGATACAGATACATTTATGCAATATATGTGATGTTTAACGTATTGAGAACACACACCAGCAAAACTTTACAAATTTACCTATTATCAATACTTTTAAGGTACACACTGCTTTAGCATAACACTTGTTGATAGTTTGACAGTCTAACCACCAGACATTAAATACTTCATTTTTCATGTTACACGCGACATAGTATAATGTATCCTTGTGTCGTGAAAAACGAAAGTTTGCAATATGTTTGTTTTAACATATTTCATTTTCCTATACTTTAATAATGGTTAACCATGTTTATAGTAAAATGATTCTGAATAATTGTTAATATATCTTTGTAGTTTCCTGAGAGCAGAATCAGTGAGTCTCTGCCTCTGTTTGACAACAAATATCAAAGCGTATCAAATCATATTTTTGAAAATATTGTTCTTAATACGCTTCGTCCAATTGATTTGGCGAAATGAGAAGATAGGGCTGACGTGGGTAACGGTTATGTTGAAGTGTTGTAAGTTTCACTCAGTATGAGAGGCATCTTTAAATATACGTCACACTTAGCAGCAAACGTATACACTATACAGATCTTGTTTTGCAGACGGATACGACAATTGAAACCGGTTTCTTACTCCCCATTTAACCGAATGCCAAACCATCAACCCATTCGTTTATAAAACCGAAAATCGAACTGACATCTTCCTTTTATAATTACTATATTCTCAAGACTTGATCGCCAAGCTTTTAAAATTATTTAATATGAAGCTATAGTATACAAATATTATTCTAATAGATGTCTACATAGTTGTGTTCATTAATAACCCAAGCACTTTTTTTGTGGCTGAATTACAAGCAATTAGGTAGCTCATTATTCCTCATTTTAAGCGAATAAAAAACTGTCACTTTTGAACGGTAAAAAAATAGTCCATTCTTCCAACCGTAGCCGTTAACATTGCAAATAATTATAAATCTAGGTATGACATTACAATTTTTCATACAACATATCACTATATATAGAGAATAACAGGTTACTGTCGGATCTTTTTGTAATATGTCAGGCAATGCTTAGAATAATATAACGGCGAGGCTTGCCGAGCCGATATTTTATTCGTGCCGAGCCTGATATATTACAAAAAGATCAGGCAGTAACCTGTTTTTATGTTTATCATACCTCTACGTCCCCGATTTTAAAGAAATTATGATAAATCGCTAAAAACCTGCAGTTTTAGCGGGAAAGAATATGACTTTTGTCGTTTGACGTGTAAATAATGACGTCATGAGCACGCGCGCTTAATATTTGTAAAAACATATTACATCTTGGTATCAAATTGTTTGTTATGATGAATCGGATTCGATTTTACTAACAATGATTACTTTATAGTTGATTCCGAGTACTATGACCATCCTCCACAAATGACTGATATAAGAACTTCCTGTTAACCATGATAAAAAAATATATTAGGCAACGTTATATCAGGCAGATATCAATGCGGTGGAATGATAAAGATCTATAAACTCAAATTCAATTTCCTATGTCACGGGTAAACAATGACTACGGAACAGTCTAATTAATGTTTATTTAAACAAAAGGAGGAGCAAGTATTTTCTAACTTAACGTTTACTTCGTATGTATCAATATGAACCACGTAATGTTGACAATCATTTTACATGTTTTCCTGATGCGACATTATTTATTCGAGCTAATGTTTACAAAGGTTGACTTATTGAGAAGAAAACAATTCATCTTTTCTTATTCAAACCGAATACAGAACTGGCTTTTCTCATTTCAATAATAACGGTAGATTATTCAAACTGCATGCCATGACTATGGCAATCATGATATTCAACACATATAAGGACTATCATTTTCTTACTTAAATAATAACTTGACATAAACCAAACTGTGAAAAATAAGTCTACATATTGCTATGATGTTAGAATAATTATCCCTACCTATTTCCACTTCGTTCTGTTAACTAGTCATCTAGTTCATTTTTCGAGGCTGAACATGGAACCTGCATGACATTTATTAAACTGTTCATATTTTAATATCGCCATATAAATTAACATGTAGTTATAATTTCAAAATAAATTTATATTTAAATAATGAATATAGTAATACTAATAATAATAAATTTTAAATCAGTGTACACTTTAAGACTTTTCTAACACAACACTTTTCAAATTTGAATATCTCAGTTATAAGTTAAGATGTTGATTTAAACTTAACGTGTGATGATTTGACTACAAGACGGAAAAATACGAAACTATACATACCCCACGTGCTGAAGCGTGCAATTGTCATGGTTGAATGATTTTATAGTGAGCTTGCTCAAAATGTAGTCAAATGATCACATTAAAAATGTGAAATCTAAATCTTAACTCATAACAGAGATATACAAGTTTGAAAAGTATTGCGTTAGAAAAGTCGCCAAGTGTAGAAACGTTTGAGGTACGAATAAAACTACATGACGTCAATATAGCCCACCTGGCTATAACTTTCAATCGGAAATACACTAACTGATTATTGATATTTAAAAGCTTTTTTCAAAGCTATCGGGTACACTTGTATACATGTTCAAAATTATGCAAATTAGATCATTCTGTTGAACATAAGGCTTTAATAAGGAATACGGCAAAGAAAGGGTAATTGTTTTATTTCTTCTGTTGCACAACAAAACAGAATAAACGTATAGGTAGACATGTTTTGGAATATATGTTATAGCATCCTAACTTGCAAAAGGATGTTCAGGGTAATATGGTAAAGTTTCTTCTATGAAAATATTTCTCTAGTTGGAAATGCCGGTTCCTTATTCGGTTGAAATCAGGAGCTAGTTACTTTTATTTATTCGGCATCGAATAATACAATGAAGCCGAACTATATTAGAACAATAACTTTGATAATTATTGCATAAATAGTGGCATTTATAGTTATGTGGTATATTGCGTTACATGTGTACATACTGTTATACATGTAATTAGAACATGCCTTTCCTTATTAGATTTGAATAAGAAATAAGGAACTAGTTCCTTAGTTCCTATTTTAAGGGGAAATGCAGTTGAAATAAATCACATGCGTTTGATAATGTGTACGTGACCATTCAACCAATTTCACGTTTAAATAATATTTTTTCCATCTTAAAGTGCGCCCTGTTCAGTGACCAAACGTTTGAAACACGTGTTTTCTCGGACCATGGGATTACACGTTCGTTTTTGTAAAGAACATGCACAGCTAACATGCTGATACTGTCACGTGCCGTCTAAATTCTTCACTTGCACATCGCAATTCATTTGCTTTTGCGGTAAATGACTTGTTCATAGCTCATGTTTCCCTGCCCTGTGTGGTTTACGTGTGATTTTCTTTATACCAGGCGGATTTATAGTCAAATATCATAATAGTGCGTGACGTGCACAAAAGTAATGATACACGTGTGTGCATTTAACCATATGATATATTTTTATTGTAGAAAAGGTTTCAGACAACACTTGTTCCTGTGTTTTGGCATATATATATACATATCATTATAGTATCAAACCATCTACCATCTATACACTAATGATACACTCAAGCTCCGTTTGAATTCGCCCTTTGAGCTTATACGCTTTCAAATACGCAAGTTTCACATGATTCTCTTTTCCTCATCGATATCAAAATATGCACAACAACTACTACTCAATGACAAATAATTCGTATTCGGTGAAGCTGTCTAAGACTTTCTGTGACTATGGTTTCTTGAGAGGAAATATGCAACGGGGAGATGGAACTCAATTTATAACTCATACAGTTGAGACGAATCATATTTCCAAAAACTTGGAATAAACGATAATAAATTTACTACTGCCATTAATTTAAAGTTAGATTGTGGATTAAATTGTACGACTGGTGAATGTATAATAGTGCATGTACATTAATAAACTATCTAAGTGAACGACAATAACTGAACGTAATTCTATTGAGATAATTTGTAATTGTTGAAAACACGTAGTGGTGTGTGATCGTTATGTAGTGAAAAAGCTAGATTTCACGCAGTAGTTGAAGAAATCAATCAGCGAGTTTTTGAAACTTAACGCACGCTATTTCTGGCTTTCATTTGTTTGTTAAATTTTGCGTTCTTGGATAACCATATTTCGAAAATCTGTTTAACACATGTGTCAGTGACGTCGATCTGCCCAACCAATCAAAGAAACGGTATATTCATCTTTGAGTAGCTGTCGTATGTTTTCGACATCGTGACATTAACATTTATTTCAACATCACACAGGGCTTTTTCAAGACAATAATTGTTTACATTGAATATGAGAATTACAAACCACATTGTTCTTATGTTCTTAAATAGCACTATATAAATAAAGTTTTAATTAGCAAGTCAGGGTCTGATCAGGCTTATCAATACTGTAATTTTTTCAAAGGCTTTCGTTTATCATATAATTTCATCGTCTTAGTTTTCCTTGGATTCACGTCAATTATGTCAAAAATTACGTCAAATTTATATATTGTGTTTTACAAAATGCCTTTCCTTTATTTATAAATATAGCCAATCTTAATAGATCAATATACGATTGTAGTGCTTTCACCTAGCGAACAGCAGGCAGGTATACCTGCTATTTTGCAGGGACTCGCTGGAGATAATTCTAATTGCTTACCACTTACCTCTTACAGTATTTTATGTGTTGTTTGTATTATCAGACAACTTGTTATCTTTGAGTATTCTTCAAATCAACACCTAACCCTTCTTAATGGGTTTGCTGTATTGTTTGAATGTTTAGTCAAATGGCGCTGTTTGGTTTTACTTCAGAGACCTGCATGGCAACGGGTTAGGCAATATTCCTCGGGCAGCGTTCAGCGGCTTGACCCAACTACGAACGCTGTGAGTTTAACTAGATGCATGATTTGTATTTAAATACATACCGTCCAGCTGGCCATGTATACATATGTAAGTCCAATGTCTGCTTAAATGAATAAAAGACCTTTCTTTATTGTTGTTCATTTGTTATATGATAGCTTTCTGGTAAGAATGCTTTTCATCAACGAAACTATGACATCATGCGGCTGTTTCTACATATAGTATATGAATAAAGACACCTGCTAGTCTTTCCCATATAAAGGCATACGCAAATGCATTTTAAACAATGCATAGCTTATTTAAAATAGTATATCAAGTGTTTCATAGTAGTTTATGTATCGCTTTGGTTGACGTTGTTTTTGTTTAAGGTCTTTATCGGAAAACGTTATCGAATCCATAGACGCCGGTGTATTTGAAGGACAGCCGAACATAACCAGACTGTAAGACGTTTTTAGACGGGAAATTTAGTACAAATAACTAATAAAAAGTTTATTATTATTATTATTATAATTATTATTATTAAACATTACATTCAGAAGGCAAAAGACCTAAGTGGACATGGTAAGCATTCAGTGTTTACAAAGTAAATAGTTTATGATTAAAAATGTCATAATACATGTTATTGAAACAATACATAAATTTATTATTAAATACTAGGTTCTTATATTAACAATTATGTAAGTAAATATGTGTGATAACTTCAAATTCTAATTGAGCTTATTTATTAAAACCACATATGAAAAATATTGTATGCACATATGTTAAGTCTAATAATAAATAATATAGAAATACTTTGTACTAACCACAATTAACAACTTTCGTTCCATGAGGCACATGCATATAATATACATATATATATATATATATATATATATATATATATATATATATATATATATATATATATATATATATATATATATATAAAAGAAAAAATGTATTAAACTATGCCGACCGGTTTCACACAGCTCATCAGGGCATATGCAATATACACAATAACTTCAAATTGTCAGAGTAATTGTTATGAGCTGTGCGAAAACGGTCGGCATATTTAAATACAGTTTAATACCCATGCGACGTTTGTTTACTTTTTCAATATATTGATATCTTAGTCCGGATTCACTTTACATTTTTACACACAGACACGCACGCACGCACACACGCACGCACGCACGCACGCACCCACACACACACACACACACACACGCACGCACGCACGCACGCACGCACGCACACACACACACACACACACACACACACACACACACACACACACACACACACACACACACCACACACACACACACACACACACACACACACACACACACACACACACACACACACACACACACACACACACACACACACACACACCACACACACACACACACACACACACACACACACACACACACACACACACACACACATACACACACACACACACACACACATACACACACACACATATATATATATATAGGAAGCACAAAGGCTCTGGTCACATTACACTATTTAAAAAGAGTATGCACGATGTGTTCAATTTTATTATATTGATAAAAATATTTTTACAATAACACAAAATAGGCAAGAACGATTATACATAGAAGACGAATTTTATAAAATGCAACTAAGACAAATTTGTTTGATGTTCGTAAGTCAGCATACTGTTTTAACATTTTCCAATACAATTTGGCTTTTTTAAATCTTGCATTTAACAATCTTTTTGTTTGCGCGGAATATATACGTCAGGGATTTAGTCGTCCGGAAAAATATATGATTAGTATTTTCATTTTCAACAAAATCATGCAAATCTGAAGTATGAAAGTTCAAGTCACCACATACAATTAAAGTAAGCTCTTTCTCGTTTTTGGATTCAATATTATTAATAATAAATTATAATAATATCTCACATAGACAGATATACAAAACATCACATACATTAATTTTTATGCCCACATATAATATCATCATGTGATTTAAAAACTTTTGTATTTTTCCTAATAAATTAATTCCTTATATAAAACAAGAAATATCTTTAAAAAAGATATACGGCGTAAATAGTTTAATGAATGAGATCAAGGATAGCGAATGTCTTTTTCTGTGCAGTTCTTAGCTGCATCACACGCAGTACGGGATGTTACGGGGAGTTTTCGCGGCTTATTTTACATTATAACATATTGCTGGTCATAAACCTATAGATACAAAACAGAAAACCAAAAGAAGAATGGAAGTGAAATTTAAACATATGAGTCAACCGGCAACACGAGAACAAACCTGTTTTAGTGGTCTGTCGGGCATTGCTATTAGATTCGATTATTAACAGTATCGAGAATCATCGTGCTCATGCTTAAAGTGATATTATGGGCATTTTGCACTGTTGAATTGAGCTGAAAAGAATTAACAGGTCAAAATAGTTAGTTAAAATGTGGTTACTGATCAATTATCTGCAACTCACCTTGCTACCAGTTGTTTATAAAAATATATTTTATATTCGATATTCTTACGTGACCCACCCAGTCCTGTAAGCCGAAATGATCCGTAAAACAATATTGTGTCTTTGTGTCGTATGAACAAATCTGCACTAAAACTAAATTTAGGTTCAACTCGTAAACGCATGATCAGTCGTCAAACGAAAGTACGGTTAATATTCAAATGCATTATTTTTCTCTTTCTGGTATATTGTTTTAGTATGTTGATGCTGCATTAATTACTATAAGTGTATATGAAGTAGAAACATCAAAAATAATCAACGGTTGCGATAGACACCTATAAACTGTTACATGCTCATAATATCACTTTAGTACATTAGGCAATATGGTGGAATAATTATTGTTAAATTTATTAAAAATAATATTTATCATTGTATTGTCGAAAACACATTAAGAATCTATTATTGACATACCATAATTATATTGCTGAATATCTTCTTTTAACATATTTCTGGTCTAAAGAAAATTCTAGGTAACCTAGTTCACGGATAGCGTCTTTATTATATAACGATTATTTTACTGACCGCGAACTCCGGTGATGACCTGTATATAAACTCTGAATGTCCGCGACTTGACCCGAAACCTCGCGGGTTGAAATGCAATTCTTTAAAGTGAGGCCTCGCTTCCACTGCTCTTTATACTTTTACATGTTAACATGTTGACAGGAATATGGAAGTAAGTACTAAATATGAGAACATAGCCTTTTAAGTATAAACGCTTTTGCGCTGGTAATACTCTGAAAATAAAAGGTGTACGCACAAACTGTATTGATGTCGAGAATTGAGTGTAAAACTGTTCTATCTATTAAGCCTTTTCATTAGAGATAAAATTGTTTCATACAGTAAAACAGTGGTACAAAGACGCGGATATGTTTCCAATGTTCTGGTGGTATACTCAAATCAGCCAATGGAATAAATGAAGTGTATTCATTCGTACCTAGCCGCGGGAAATTTTATTTGAATTTTATTGGACACTTACAAAGGTCAAGTCAGGGTGAAAAGCTGGCTTATGCAGCTTACGCCGAAAAATATTCCACATGAAGACCGCTTACTAGTTTTAAAGTTTTCATATCGATTTAATTCAAAATAGTCAAACCCGTTAAACTGTAAATCGATTAGATCATGTGCCTATGTTTCAGTTAAAAGTACAATATCGTGACAATTAAATATACATATAAGTTAATTCGTATTAAAGCCTCTTTAATGCTTATAATCAACGAAAATTTTGTAAAGTGTCGTAAAATAAAGTTAACACTAAACAATCAGTGTTCCTTATATCAATAGCCACAATTTCAACGCAAGATGTGGTATGATTACATAGATTTTTGTAGTTACAAAATGCTCCTTTTGATTTATTTGTGACACAATTAATTCTATTTTGATTTCCCGCGAATATATCTATTCATACGACACACGACCACTAAAATGGTACCATGTTAGTGTTCATGTGTCGTATGAATAGATATCGTTTCGGGAAATTAAAATGGAATTAAATATGCAAAACAATAATAAAATCGAGCATTTTGTATCTACAAACATCTATTTTACCAGACCAAAGTTGGCGTTGAAATTTCGGCAATTGCCATAAGGAACACTGATTTTTAATTGTTTAACATTATTTTACGAAATACTTAACAAAATTTTCGTTGATTTTGAGCGTTATAGAGGCGTTAATTGTATTCACTCTAGATACGGCTAGAAATTCCCTGAATATTTAATAACTCACGCCACATATTGGCCTTTTCAACCCCTTCCTAGTTTTTGACACCGCATGGCACTTGTTGTATTTCCACCTATATGTATTATTTTATATGAAGTTATAATTTTGTTATTGTATATTTTGTTCAGACATAACTAATACGAACTGGTTACAAAATTGTACAAAACATGTTTTAAAGTGATATTATGGGCATTGTTCACTGTTGAATTGAGCTGAAAAGAATTAACAGGTCAAAATAATTAGTTAAAATGTGGTAACTGACCAATTATCTACAACTCATATTGCTACAAGTTGTTTAAAAAAATATATATTGTTTTCGATATTTTACATGACTCACCCAGTCCTCTAAGCCGAAATGATCCGTAAAACAAAATTGTGTTTTTGTGTCGTATGAACGAATCTGCATGAAAACTACATTTAGACTCACTTCGTACATCGAATCATTTATGTCGTCAGTTGTCAAAACGAAAGTACGGTTGATATTCAAACGGATTATTTTTGTCTTTCCTGGATATTGTTTTAGTATGTTGATGCTGCATTAACAAATATAAGTGTATATGAAGTGAAAAAAAAACATCAAAAAACAACGGTTGCGATAGACACCAATATTCTGTTATATGCCCATAATATCATTTTAAAGAACAATGAAATATGTTAACCAACGGTTCAGAATACCTATTTCCATGAAGATGGATCGATAAGAAATATTTTCGGAATTAGTTTTTTTTACTTACACATGTAGTGTGAATACAAATACATGGTATAATACTTGGTATACACTTTCAGGGATATTGTTTGTTTCTGCATTAGATCTCATGAACGTATGATCAAAATGTGATGAATCTTCACGGAAATCCTTTCAAATATGAATTGCGATCTATTTACATTCATTCGATATTTCGTCGCTATGACTGCGAAACTTCGAATACTCATTTCCAAGACATCCTTATATACGGGCTAATTTGGAGTTTTTGTTTGTCTTAAGCAGATCTTAAGCAGATCAGCAACAGTATCATTCGCATTGGTTTTGCTCGGACATTTCTGCCATTCTGAATGAATATCATGATACCGACCGGGAAACGTGTGTGTTTAAATTGATTAATTATGAAGCCTTTGCGGTAATCTTCGGCTTATATCCTGAATATGTTATAAATACCTACATCAACATATTATTGATTTAACTGGGATTTTCATAACGCAGTAATGTAAATAGTAAGTGTTATTGACAATGTTTAAATTGTAATGAAGGAATTACATATATTATATACTCAGACGTATTCCTTGTTGTATGCCATGGTTTTGTAGGTTAAACATGCTATTCCGCTCCGAAGATTTTGTCAGAGATGAAATTGTTTAGTTTTTATTGCGATATTTTCTGCTTTCTTTTTGTATATCTGACTATGTATTGGTTGTATACGGCGACCAAATGTGTTTTCCTGTTCGGAAATCTTCTGATGGACCTTACTTTTTTGATAATATTGTATAGTGGTCTTAATCATTGTATTGATTGCAACTAATGAATAATACTTAGAGTGCAATGCTGTAGACAATCGGATTAATGACAAACACAGTCGAGGTATAATTTATACTCATGACTACGATGCAGCCCACTATTGCCTTTAATGCGATTATAACGCAATTCAACTGACCGTGGTGTTTGTCACGCCTAAAGCCCCATTTAACACAAGCCATAAATCTATAACAATTAGCAACACATCTTTTCACAACACTTTGTCCAATACGTAATGGTAATCTGCTTGAATACAAAATAAGAATTTGGTAACTCGCTCCTCAGCGGGAAAAACTGAGCTGGACAAGTGATTAACAAATAAATCAATAAATTAATAAATCACTAAGTCAATAAATCGATAAATCGATACATAAATCAATATGTTTGAATGCATTTTTTATTAACAACAAACAATGATATACTAATGAAGTAAAGTTGTATACAAGTTCCATTATTATTTAAATTCAGAACAAAAACATTCCTCATTATACTGCAATAAGAAATACGGCATATTCAAGTTCATTGTTGCTGCAAGAAGGAACTAGAGAAACAGATGATTATAAGTATTCTTTAGCAAACTTGCGTATAAAATGATTTACAAGGGGTTACAGTTTCGTCTATGAACAAATTTGTTTTGTGGATAATTCCAGTTTCTTATAATTTTTTTAAAACAATTATTTTTATTTTAAAGTGAATGATATTTGAAGTTATGTAGTATGTGTATTACATGTGAAAGAAACGGTTTATGTTTGGTATATGTTATGTTATTCATTTAGTAAATACATTATATTTGTTATATCGTGTAAATTTTGTATAAGGAATCTGTTGTGTTTCTTATTCGGGCACGAAAAGGAGATTTCTTTATTAGTTTATTAATATATAAAATTAGGTTAACACGTGTTATAATGTTTATTTTTAAACATCATAACTAGATGCATAATGATTGTTATTGTTGTGTCGAAGAGTGTGGTACACACAAAATCATTCCTATAAGGAGACATGCAATATGCTTATTTGGTTTGAATAAGTAATAAGGAACAAAAGTATGAATAGCTTAAGTTAGTGGAACTGTCATAGACCACTATTTTCATATACAAATGTAGTAGTATAAATATTTTTTTTATTCTGCCTTTAAATGTTAAACACTGCCTCTAAACGCAAGTTCTTCATTCGGTTTAAAGAAGAAATACTTGACAATATTTTTACTACTTGTCAGCCGAAATATAGAGACTGGTGTTTTAATAAATATGATTGCGTAGTAATAGTATACAATTAATATGCATGATATAATTTTCACATATTTCAAGATTATCATATTTATATGCTTCAGTTTGGTAACGTGTAAGTTTTGTTTGAAGTTCTTAAAAAAATGTGAGTCAAAATGTATTAGGATAAATCCGTATCTTAAAAATGAATGGTCATTAAATTGCAATAGACAATATTTAACATGCAGGTATTCCATTATTTTGCTTAGAATCAAGGAACAAAAGTGCTTTATACCATAGTGTTTATAACAATTACTAAAAGTTTTGATATTTCTTTTCCGTCCGTCTTTCCTATCACCGGGACTGAATGGTTTTATAAAATTAATTGTTTCTGAAAATCTTAATTATGTTTTAAGCTAATAAAAACAGTTGTAAGATATTATAACTAGACACTAGAATCATGAAACAAGTTTTGACTTCTATTAAACACAACATATTCTAGGCATGTGCAAACTTCAATTTAGAAAGCATTTATTAGAGCAAAGGTTATTAAATATTGAACGGTTGATGTCATGCATGATAGTTTAAGACATTCATTACATATAGAATGTTAATGATTTTGTTTTCTGATACTAAACAAGAAAACAGAATGACTATTTTTGCTACTTTGTCAACGTCGGGATGGCTTTAGATAATACAAAATTGTTTCTTAAACACCAAATACATCAAGTTACTTTAAAAATACATGGGTTGTCAGAAACTATTTTAACATTTCCATCAATTCCGTCATAATACTTAAACAGATATAAAATAATTTAGTCCATTTAGTTGATATAAGAAAACGTTTCAAGATGATTTGAATTAAATGTGACATTGAAATACTTTTTTGTTCTCTTCTTAACAAGCTAGAATTAAACCCGTATATATATATTGACATGTTGAGTACATGCTGTCAATTTTTGTAACTAGAATAACATATTCAGATGTCAAGGCTATTTGAGTTTGATGATGTTAACTCAACGGAAAAACACACATTGAAACACAATGTTAAATAAACAAAAAAAGTACCGTCAAAGTTAAATATTATGTTTTACACATTGCCTTTTTTTTATTTATACACTTATCCAATCTATATAGATAAAAATACGATTGCAGTGCTTTTGACAAAGCCAGCAGTAGACAGCTATACCTCTTATTCATCTCGTTGGATATACCTCTGCTGGCTAACCACTTGACTCACCCATTTAATGGTGACACGGCAATTCATATGTTGCTTGTATAATCAGGAAACTTGCTAACATCGGCGTTCTTTTAATCCGAATATGGAACCTTTGAATTATGTTAACCTGTATTACTTGAATGTTTAATCATATGTCGTTGTTTATGGCGTACCATTTGTGTCAAAAGTCAACAAGACCTACTAGGTAAAAAGAGAAATGTACTTCGACGTACAATATGTACGTCGAAGATATTGTACGTCGAAGTACAAAAATTGTACTTCGAAGTACAGATATGAAATGCACTTTCTCTTAAAATTTCTCTTTTTACCTAGTAGGTCTTGTTGACTTTCGATCCAAATAGTACGCCATAGTTGTTTGTTGTTACTTCAGGTGGCTTGATCGCAACCGGATACGCAAAATTTCTCGGGCGGCGTTCGGGGACTTAACTCATCTTCAAGATCTGTGAGTTACGCTAGACACATGATGTTTAGCGAAATAATTGCCGTCCAGCTCTCTATATATAAACTTGTTAGTCTGTGGTCTGCTTGAATGGACGGAAGAACGTTGGCTTTTGATATTTTGTGATTGTCCAATAGACTGCTCGGTTTACTGCGCTTTCTGGTAAGAAGATTGTTAACCAATAATACTGTGAACTAATATGGCTGTTGCTGCACGTGGGCATTCCCCTATAAAGGCATAAGAACATTAATTTTGAACAACCCTAAGCTTAATTTAATATTTGATAGTGAGTCCTAGTGGTATAATTTTCGCTTTAGTTATTTGTTTTCAAATGCTCATAAAACAACGATATTGAATCCATATACGACGGCGTATTTGATAAAGTGCCGAACATTGAAAAACTGTTAGACGTTCTCAGACTTGAATTAGAGTATAGATGAACAATTGTAAGTTCTATTTTTTGATTGTCTATTTGGTTCAGAAATCACTCATACGAACTGGCTGAACCATTGCATTTAATATCATGTATTAAAACCCATTTTAATATGTATACCAATGGTTCAGAATAGATATTTCCATAAAGATTGATTAACGTTTATCTTCTGGTAAGACACGTTTCGTTGTGCAACGATTTTGTTTCCGCGCTGGATCTCATGAACGTATGATCAACTGAACGTATGATGAAACTGAAAGGTACTAATTTAAATTCTGAATTGCGATCTTTCTACATTTATTCGATATTTTGTGCCTATTACTGCGAGACTGCGCGTACTTGTTGCCAAGAAATCCATTTATAATAGCGTGTATTTTAATATTTGCAAAAGAATGTACCAACACTCATGACGAGAACATTTTTGTATACAACTTTTTTATTAATTAATATTCTTGTATCCAATAAGGAATATTGTTAAAACAAAGTCTCAGTTGTTGATGCTGTGTGTATATTTATGAGCGTTGTCATTACACGTAACGCGAACATTAACTTATAATCGTCAGGCCTAAAAAACGTTATGAAAACACTATTTTATGTAATCGGTACGATTTGGTTTCAAGCAGTACTATTAATCTTTAGATATAAATTAAGTTTTATGCAAATCAAAAACGGTCTAGTGTATTATAATAATAAAACATGTTCTGGTCGTTTGTGACCTAAAATTAAAAAAACGCATTTGCTAGAGCAAAGTTAATAAATTGATATTTTGAGAAATTGGTGGAATCAGAAAATAATTATGAAATGTAAACACCAAACACTGGCATATAAGAAAATTAACAACCGGCATTTACGTAAACAGACTTTTACGAATACGCATACATATATAAAATTGTAAAGTCCACTTTAATTAGACAATAACCTATGCTATTTTTAACCTGATTTCATTGAAATTTGACATCTGAAGACCTCTTTGTTTTTCTTACACTTCACATTGCAAAGTCCCCCATAAATATGTCACTAGCTTTTCTTCAAAATGGATGATATAATACAATTATTTGCAAAGTAAACTGGAAAAAAGAATGCAATAAACATGACTTGTTGTTACATTAAACATGGTTGAACATTTCAATTTATATTTGGATAAAAAGAGGGCACACAATTTCTAGTTATTATACCGTAAATATTCCAACCATTATTTTATGGGTTAAACAATCATGGATATTATGTCAAGTGATGCAAAGGACCGACACCAAAGCTTAAAATAGTAGCAAACTATTGTTTTATTACAAATTCGTTCCGCTTTGACATCGTGGAATTGAATTGTAATTCTGTGAAGGTCTTTATTTAGTAATAAAACTGCAATTCAAAATTAAACAGCTATAGCAAAACATTTATTGTTTTCCAGTTATCTCGAAAATAATCCTCTCAACTGCGACTGCCAGCTGCGATGGCTCATTGAGAGAATGCAGGTCAGCCAGTCTCTCAAAGTAGATTCAGCCGTGTGTAGTGAGCCCGCGCACCTGAAGGGGCGTAACATAGCGAGCGTCAACCCAATGGCTCTCAACTGCGGAACACAGATAAACGGTATATGCATATTTTTAACATTAAAATAACAAATCGTGCCTTTTTATAAGCTCGTCTGAGCATAACATGAGCTTATCTAATCACTTTTTGTTCACCTTGTAAACACCCTTGAGGCCACTTTATTTAAAATCTTTACGAAACTTGGTTAGTCAAATTCTCTCATTAATATCTCTGCTGTGTTTGTAAATGGTTCCAGTGCGTTAAAAACATGGCAACCAGAGAGCGGGGTAGTTTTCCTTATATTGCTATGGTCAAACATTGTTAACACTGTAGAGGTCACATTTTTAGTCCAATCTTCATGAAACTTAGCAGGCACATTTGTTCTTAGGTCATCTTGGCCGAAAGGGTTGTGGTATCTTGACAAAGATGGCCGCCAGGTGACGGGGCAGTTTTCTTTATATAGCTCTAGTACATACGTGTTAAAATTGTAGAAATCCCATTCTTAATTGAATCTCAATCAAACAGTGTAGGAACATTTATTTTTAAGGATCTTGGCCATTCAAAAAATGTTTGTGGTCCGTTGAAAAACATGGCCGCAAGGGGCCGGGGCAGTTTACTTGTTAAGATCATAATTTGAAATGATACATGTATATGAACCTATAGAGAAAATGGTTCCGGTACGTTGAAAAACATGGCCGCAAGGGTGTGTGTGAAGGTTTCCTTTTATGGCTATAGTGAAACATTGTAAACACTCTTTAAGTTAATTGTACGTTTCAATATTAATGACACTTGGTCAGAACATGTGTTATATTGATATAAAGTAAAAACTGAGAACAGCGGTCAGTCAAGGGAGATTACCAAAGTGGCCGTTTTCCACATGTGACCGTTGTTTTCGGATCACAATGTTAAGATGGTTTGTCAGTTGGTTGTATTGCTACGTCGTTACCCCACCCAGGCGTTTGCATACAGTGTAAAAAAGGCTCATTGCCAATAACTCAGCATAATATTATTAAATTGCATTGAATAATAAAGAATAATATTTTATAAATTGAGTGAATTTCATATTGTTACACTAAATCAATGAATTTATCAACGATAGTATAATTGTTTATTCATGCATCTCGTTCATTCAGTAAATTAAACTTGTAACGTGCCATTGACATCACATCGAACAAGGATGAAAGCGGATTCGATGTCACAAACCGAAAGTACGGCGTAACTGTACCGTTCTCATCCAAAGAAAAAGACGCCAAAATGTCTTCGTATGCAAACATCACACAAACAGCATTCTCATTGAAACAACCTCATACAAAATAAAACATGAACAAATCCTCTTTCATAAATGCCTAAAGTTTGTTATAAATGTTGCAATTCAGTGTATTTTTGCCTTTATAGACGATCACTAATCCTTTTATCGCCTTCTTATAAAAACACTCGCCGGCTTAATGTTGTTTTTAAGACTTTATCAGTGATAAAGATCAATTGATATTGTCACGCGCTCATGCGTTATGCCTGCAGCCGATAATTGCTACTTATACACATTGTAATTGTTAATTTCACCTGTTTCATGTAATCAAAAAGCAAATTCAATAATAATTGTGAGACAAACACTGACATATTTTATTTTGAAGATAACCCATAAATATCCCCGGAAAACAAACCTTCGGAACACCCTATTATTTGTTTATTCCATTGGGCCGCTTTTATCACATCAAACGCAAATACCGCTCTCAGATGCTTTACCCGCAAAATAGACGGACAAATGATGTGCTATGTTTTTACTTTTCGCGATTCGAAACGACTGACCCGTGACCGTTGTATTCAGTTCAACCATGACTTTCGGAGAGATATATACTGGCCGTTTGCCGTTATGGACGATTGACCGTTATTCTCAAGTGAAATATAGAGTGATTTTCATCGGGGGAATCCAAACTGACCGTTGTCGGCAGTTGACCGTTATTCTCAAGTGACCGTTACATCAGTTTTCACTGTATGTGCGGAGTTTGACGATTGTTCTTCCCCGTTGAAAAACATTGCCGCCAGGGGTCGCGGCAGTTTCCCTTATATGGCTTTATAAAAAGATTTTTAATACTGTTGAAGTGACAATAACAGTCAAATACTCACGAAACCTTCGTCTGATCATTTGCCAAATTTCGAAAATGGTTTCGTTTCTTTAAAACAACAATTCCGCAATGGTGCGGGGTAGTATGCCTTATAATGCTAGTTAAAGCTTTTTTCATTGGCCACATGTATTGGCCAAAATTTATTAAATTTGATCAGAATATTTGTTCTAATGAGCCGCAGCTTAGGTCGAATCTGGGTCACCTGGGCCCCCAAAATAGGTCACTAGGTCATATTTTAAATGGATATTTAAACCTTAGTATTCACTTTTTGATCCTCTGTCAGACCATTTGTTCTTATGATATTTCAGCCAAGTTCAAAAATAAAAAAAGGTCGACAAATTAATTATTATTGTTTTATAAAGTACTTTACTATAAAAGCCATAGCTGTGATGATATTAAATACTTTCCACACTTGCGTACAATGTTTGAAAAGTCGAGCAGGTTTATGAATCTAGTGGAAGCACACAGGTTTCACAACCGAAGGATTGCAAATTCGAGCCCATGAGCGCTGTTTTAACCTAATTAACCTACAAACTCATCTGTTGCACGAGATGTTAAACTGTGGTGCAGAACCCAGGGTAAACTAGTAGTCAAGAAATCCCATGTAAATTGTGCATGATAAAGATTAAATGTTTTTATTAATGATGATGTATGGTACCTAGATGATATTTTTTAATGTTATAAACTTGAACTGTTTACCATGTATATCCAACGTGGTGTATTTCATTTATACAGAATATCCTTCTGGCTTGATGTGTGCAATTTAACTGGTCAAGTCTATTTTGGAAATGCCACAACACAGCTTATTGTCATAATTATAGCAAGTGATTGATATTGCTTGCTTGTGTACAGAAGGGTCTAAGGCAACAAATATAGTATCAAATGTTTGTTTACTTTAGCTCTAGCTTTGCCTACTTTCGTACGCAGATGTGAACCATAATATTTGAAAGTAGTTACTGTTCCGTGCATATTTCAAAGAGATATAGTTTCTGTTCTCAACTACTGAAAGAGAGCTTAAAACCTTTATGCGATTTTAATGCTAACAGTACTATATCAGCTTAATGTATCTGGAGTATATTTCATTTGCATTTTGCTGAAGTGTCATTTCTATCTGAATGTTTATCGATTTAAGAAAACGATTGCATGGCACTCTTTAAGTCATGGTATTGCTCCTAAGGGTTTGAATGGTAAAATTATATCAGACTATGATACGTGTAATGTCTGAGACTCCAGATTCTTCAAGTTTCCTGACATGTTCAGATTTATGAACATCATACAGTATCATAAGGAAAACAATTAAAGTTCATTTTGAAAAAAAGTAATTAATATTAAGGATATTAATATTCTTATTATTTTTTCCATGTGAATATATAGGTTTTCTGAAATGTAAAATACGGTAAAGGTATACTTTAATAAAGAGCATAGATTTATGTGCGTGACAAAATACCTGCTGTCTCGTAAATAGCTTGTAAAAGGTTTAATTTAAGTATTCATTTGTAGAGATAACAGCAAATATAGTTAACACCCGTTTTGCTTTCCAAGCTGCCTCTTCACAATCATGATACATATTTGTTTTTATTTTTATTGACGATGCTTCGAAGCAGCTCGTCTAAGTTACCATACCATGAAATAATTCTTCACAATGGCGACCTATGTAAAAGACCGAGCCAGTCCGATTGAGATAGGTCGATTTTTTTCTAATCGGCATACCTCGCTGATTATCATTGATAAAGGTAAAGGAAGCTCAGCTATAAATAGGACAGTATATTCTGGGAAAAAGATTTAATAATAGTTTGAAAACATTAATTTTAAATCAGTTATATTCAATAAATTATTTGTTTATAGATCAATGAAACAACTATGCATTTTCTGTATTGTATTTGACATTTGTCGTGATTCTGTAAATGAATTGCGAATGAAAACGTGTATAATTTACGTTTAACGCGATCATGAGTGTAAAGAAAACGAATTATTTCGAACCTGCCATTTGTAAATGTTAAAGCAAGTATGGTATATAAACAGCATAATAGCCGTACGATATTTGTGAAACTCGCTCTTCTGCGTGCTTCTCATTTTGCATATTAAATAAACTTTTCAAACAGAAACATCAGTGCACACACTATGTTTGATAATTCATTCGTTTGTTGGATATTGTTTTCTGTTAAAAACACATATTAGGTCATATCGCGAAGATTTAGTTAACCTTACCATGTGTTCATGGGCGAACTAACGTATTAAAGTCGTATTTGACTATGTGCTCATACCTACTTTCGGGAATCATCATGAAATTATTGCCGTACTTAACGAACAAACATGCCTAAGCTTTTTGAATTAGAGAAAAAAACAATAATCAAAAGAGAAAAAATTAGATGTTCATGCACATTGGCATGTGAAATAACGTCCGTACACATAACATCATTAACTCAGGAAAGGAAACAACAAAATATAAAGTTTGGTATGATATACATGTGAAATTAAAGAGCATGGTGTAATTAAAGAGTTTTGAATATATCTGCTACATATTTGTCCCAATTATATCTTAGTCGATATTTAAACTGGGTCACCTTAGGTCAAAAACTAGGTCACTAGGTCAAATTAAAGATAAAGCGTGTGTACACTGTAGAAGTCACATTTTATGTCAAATCTTCATGAAACTTTGTCAGAACATTTAATGATGTCTCAGCTGAATTCAAAAATGGTTCTGGTTCTTTGAAAAACATGGCCAAATGGGGGCGGGCAGTATTCTTTTATATGTCTATAGTAAAACCTTGTTTAATTTATGGCTATTGTAAGATTTTGAGAACTCTTCAGGACTCACATGTATAGTCCAATCTTCATGAAACTTGATCAGAATATTTGTTCTAATGATTACTAGGCCGAGTTCTTAAATGGTCATGGTTCGGTGAAAAACATGGTTGCCAGGGTGCAGGACAGTTTCCCTTATGTGGCTATATTTAAACCAGGTTAACACTCTAGTTGTTATGAGGACGTTGGGGCACAATCATGATGATGATGATACAGATAAATCTAATTTGCCATTTTTTTCCATTGACTTATCATACTCTCTGTAAAACTCATATATACCTTGGATTGTTGCAGAACAATAGTGGTGATTGATTCTTTCTTAAATAACCATGTGATTATTGTGTAACAGGTTAACTGCTCCCTTTTAATTTGCCGCATTTAACTGGGCTCTCACATCAAAGACCATTGATCAGACTGCTTATACAGTTTGCAGTCAGTCAGTAGTTTGTGTGTTATTATCAAAGACTTGTGATTTTAACATGTTTTGTTGTTATTTAATGGTAAATATCATTGTAAGGTGACTCTGAAAATTGTTCTGGTAGTTTAAAGAAACTTCATCCAAGATGTGAACAATTGGGTAAAAAAACACAATTTTTTTCACATTTTTTAAGAAGTACAAAAATTGTTTGGTGAAATAGCTTAGTTGTTTTGGCAGTAGTTTTAGCAAAAATAATTTAAGTCGAGGGATCGGACAAAAGGGCACTGTTCTCGGTGGTTATCAGTCTAATTTTTATATAGTGCAACTGGTTACGTTTTCCTTATTCAGCCGCGAAAAACATATCATAACAAAAGAGAACTTAGAAGAAATAAACTGCAATACATAAATAAATATATATAAATATTTTTTATTCCCAACCTACATTTACAGTGATTTTCCTTGTTTTATGCGTCTCTTTATTCATATAAATTTATTTGTTAAGTAAGATAATACCAGTTTCTAATTCGATTTGAACCTGTTCCATATTCCTTTTTCAAACCGAATAAGGAACTATATTATCATTAAATATAACAAATTAGAAATGTACTTCAACTAATATATGTATACCTGTCCTACATTTACAATAATTGTCGTTGATATATTCGTCTCGTTGGTTCATTTTGATTTATAATTTATAGAAAAAACATTCCAGTTCCTTATTCGATTTCAAACTGAATAAGGAACTGGATTATCATTACTTAAAACGAAGTAAAATGTATGGCAATTAGTATTTTAAATGTACAAGCTAAATATAATGATACTCATTTATATGAGGTGAACTTTGGATCAATTTCATTGATGTTTAAGTTAAAAAATGCAAGCTCCTTATTCGGCTTGAATAAGGAATATATAAATGTTTCATTTTTCCGTATTCAGTCGCGAAAAAGGAACTGGATTATAAATACAAACAAACATATTGAAATGTACAAGTTTGCACTTTTATATCACAAATTAGAGAATATCGGTTCGGTTTCAACAAGAAATCCTATGCAAGCGCGAGGACGAAACATGGATATGTAACGTAATACCTAAAGTAAAAGTATTCGAGTGATTTTGTTTTGATAAACCTAAGAATTGTATGCATTATGTTTCTTTAAAACCCTATATCAAATGTGTTTAGCTCGAATAAGGAACAGTTCCTTATTCCTAATTTGAATAATGAGTAAGGAACGAGGAAAAAGGAAATAACTTACTCTCCATCTTTTGTTGCCATGTATGAATGTGTGATAATAGATAATACAGTAGTACAAAACATATTTAGACACCCATGTAATTATGTTATATATGCTATAAGAAGGACGTTTGTAGACAATAGTATCTACCTTATTATTAAAATGTTCAATTAAGACACTTTTTTGCCATGATTATTGTTAAGAAGCTTGAAGCATGAACTACCATGTAAATAATTTGCATGCAGCCAAATAGTGTTTATTATGATTTGCTTTTATTGTCAGCCGAATGAAAAAAGACTTTGAAATCAGTATACATTTAAAATCATTGTCGATTGGAAATTATAAATAAATGAGAACATTGTCGGATGCAAGCACATTATATTACAAGATAACACATGTGAAATAGAAATAAAATCGCTGCCCCGTCGTATGTCAAACAATACATCAAATAGATTTTACCCAACATATACTTTCTGAAATGGCTATAATATGTATATCGTCAATTCGGTAATGGTTTGTTTGATTTTCTTATGTCTTGGTAATTATCAATACGAAGTTAAATGAAAGATTGTGTATAATATAATGTTAACATGTATGAGAAAATACTTGTTGTATATTCACATAACATTTGTGTTTGAGAAGATCAAACGTCATTTCGGAAAAAATGAAAATACACCCTATTGCACTAATTTAAGCATTTTAATACAATTCACATTGACACAAAAGTGCCAAGAAATTTAAAACCGTACATGTACAATATAGCCCTGCAAAAAAGTTGTCATTTTCTACTAGACCTAGCATTGCGGTGTACTTTAAATGTTGTTTTGTTTTGGTAGGGGTCATGTTTCTGATTACGCATTTAAATGATGCTGGTATGGCATAACTAAGGGTTTTGAGAAATTCAAAATGGCGTGCAAGATGGCGGCTCTGTTCAGTCTTATTTGGTTTAGCGTATATAAATGCATTATGTTATGTATATTAATGTCATTTTGATAGTGTTATTCATACTAAAAGGATGAAGATGGCGTTCACTATGGCTGCCTGAATCAAAATGGCTGCCCAAAACTTGCTGCTTAACCCAAGATCATTTATAATTTTGCACAAGAATTATACATATATACATATAATACACATTTATTAGAACTTAAGTGTTTAATAAGTGTCTGATTATATGAATTTCAATATAACTTTGTAGAGAATAGTATATAAATATTACATGACTGACAGGGTGACAGTAAATTTGTGAACTTGAGGAAATGCTGTCAACCGAGGCAAAGCAGAGGTTGACAGTATTTTCCCGAAAGTCAGACAACAATATTAATTTTATTATACCGAAAAACTATTCAAATACGAACAATTTATATGAACCATGAATAATCTTAATATTCAATAAATGTATTTAATTTCAGCTATGAACAACCATTATTATTTTGATAACAATAATACAAGTACACTGGTTAACACAGTCAATTTCTTATCACAGAACATAAAAATTCCATAGTTAAACAGTATTAAGTATGTCTCTTAAAGTGTTTTCTAAGCTTAACAGTAACATAGTATTAACTTCAAACAATTTTCTTCAATGGTATTTTTTCAAACGTCGATTATATCGATTCTAACACGATTTCACTAATAAGTTATCCGCGATTTAAATGTTATAACTGAGACTTACATTAACCGAACGTCCTGAACTTTCCGTAACTTGACGTCACCACAACAATGAAAATCAAATGACGTCGTCTTTGTTCATAAACAGGGCGCGTACAATCAAAGTGACGTCATTCCGCACGTGATTGCTAAGGTAGCGGGCGACAGTATTTTTTGGACAGTAAATTTTTTCCCGCTGGGTCTGACAGTATTTCTATGTCACCATGGCCTATGGGAGTCTAGCATTGTGAATAAAAGTGAGGTATAATAATATAACATGAACATATTGCCTTTTTATATACCTTTAAATACAAATTGTATCTTTGTATGAAGCACCTTCTCCGAATTTATAACTTGTTTCATATGAACATATTCTGGTGAAATGTCATTACACAAATAGATATCAATTGAAAAACCATAATACGCATTATCTAACCTTTGTTCACTAAGGTAAAAATCAGGTCACCTTTTTCAAACATTTATCAAGTAGTATGTATACCAGTTTATCTTATGCTGTTAGCAGTCAAGCATACGGTAATGTTCTTGTGTATATATTAGTTCATTAAAAATAGTTTGTGTTTTATACCAACGATTACATGACATTATACACTCTAAGTCTCATTTTTTCCTTTTTAGAGACAAAGTTAGTAATCTAACAATCACGAATTGTCTGCTTATTGCTAGATTGTATTTTGTCAACCTGAATCTTTTGACAAACACTAAATATAGCACAATGTATTCGCGCTTTATAACAGGAGCACCGAAATTTTGACCATGGGCTATCGCTTTTACACCCAGATTATATCATTGTTAGTACATTAGGTTTATCTCAAGTATTAATTGATGCTACTTTAATTGAAAAAAGAGTGTTTGATGCCTCGTCCCTTCGCCAACAGTAATCATATTGATTCAGATCCTCGGGTCTGCAACTATAGCGTGTTTCTATATACACGCCTGTATATGGGCAAGTTTCACATGCTCATAACATGCTTCCGATGCTGGTGTGCTACTGATCGCAAAGTCTCACCTTTCTTGCGTACCAGGGCTGCCTGAAGGTATTTTCTTGAACAAGGCATTTCCTCTGTATCAGGCTTTCCTTACCATGCTGAGACAAACCTGATCGATTCCTTCACAAGTCCTAGCTGACATATCTCCAAATAGTCCTTTTAAGTTGCTTGCGTTCAGCATCTTGGTAGCTTTCCCTCCACTGATACCAAAATAGTCAGCTACAGCGTCGCGTTACGAGATAGATTGCACAAGGAGCTAGTCGGTCGCAAAATATCTCTGCTTTTAATCCATTTTGCGAATTTCTACAACTCTTTCCACTAACTGGTGATTCCACGATGATCAATAACAAGAGTAAGGACAACATAAGAATGAAACAACAAAACAAACATGCCTGTATCATTATCTACCACATGAATGCCAATGTCTTTTGTTTCGACAGCATGATCTATTTGCATTATCATGATGACGTCAGCTTCTTGATGAGTTGTGTTAAAATCATTTCGATTGATTATGACTATTTTATATATTTCAATATCATGATCTCCTGTAACGCCTAACGTGTGTATTTGAGTGCATAAGGTGTGCACGTCTTTAATCGTGCATACATCTGTTCAAATCAGAGAGATCAGATGTTGTGTGTTCTCAGTGACACGTAATATTACATTCTGTGATGGTACTGTCATGTCACCTTTTAGTTAGTTCACCCTTTATATATAAAAGTTTCTAACTTTCCTCGCCGTGCATTTGGTGCTGAACAACATGTATCAGTCACGCACTAATTACAAAACACATTTCCTCAATTTTTGTCTAATTTAAGACGTAAATATGTCATGTATGTTTCCGTCTATTGGCCAGTGAATGACATGCAGAACAAAACAAAATCTATTACGGAACATGTGATCGTATAACCAATATGCCGCTGAGACACTTCTACTGTTATTTTTTTCTTTAGCACCTTATAGGAATTTTCCTCCACTGAGTGCCCCTGTTTATATAAACATAGCAGTAGGTACTGGAGGCAATTTATGGCTTAGTATATGGTGAATGCCAACTACCGTAAAATTAGCTGCTTGTTAGTCAATAAATTGTTTATCAATTAGATTAGTGGAATATCATCGTGGGATTAATTATAAGATATTGACCTTAACATTTTCCGGCCATGAGCTTTTTAATTATGTCGTTTTTGTTTTACCAATATCTTTTGCTTGATCGACATAAGCAGATTCTGATGCTATTGTTCGAGTCGGAATGTTCACAAGACTGGGTGGATGCTTGCTTTGGATCAAACGGATCTGTTCATTGTGTCAACTTTCTCCGAAAATTGTATCTTTAGCATCTGCCCTAATCCTCCCCCATTTTTGTTCTTTGTAATGCTTATTGATGTTCACTAAACTGGTACTACTAATGTCGTTTAGATCTTATTTCATTTTGCTTCAAGAATGCAAGCTCACACTTCAATCCATGAGATGTCCAGGTTTAAGTGTTGAACTTCTATTCCTCTTCTTACCATGGCGATACCTCATAACAGTTGTTTCTTTCAACATGTCACTCCATATGGCATTCTTTACCCCTGGAACATGTCCCATGACAGGCTCTTCCTTAAACATTTTATCTTGTACGCGCTCACATATTTTCTTCATTGACCTTATATAATAAATTACGAATCGGGCGTTGTTTGAGTTTGTGTAGCAACAAAGCTGTATGGTCATACGAGCTTTACTAAAACCAAGTGGATCAGCAAATAACCTTCTCATTCTGCTCGAAGATTTATTTTGATAAGGAATACGGTTTGAATCAAACAATCAACACACCATTTAGACGTATGACTGGCAGAAGATAAATTGTTAAGATGCATTATTAAATCATAAAATAAATAAAAAGTATTTTCAGTGAACACCCTGCATATTTGCATGAGGTTTAAGAAGATCTAAGTGAAATAAGTAGTACCAGTTTAATGGACATGCATTTGCAACCAAATTAACCGTGTAAAAATAAAAGACTGTTCACTCTACCAGCTCTTCCATCCCACTATTAGCCGGCATGGTATCATTGACCTCACACGACTCATCAGATCGTGCACACTACATGAACGTTATATTACATCCTGAAAAGGCCCGCAACACACACACACACACACACACACACGTTAATGCGCGCTCGCCTCACCGTTTGGATGAAGCATCCTGCTTCATTTACAGTAGGCTCACAATTGCATTTTAAAATTCACATAAATATCCACAATTTTGGTTACACAATTCCACTTCAGTTGGCTAATTAAATGGTTTGGGAATATAAAACACTTTGTGATGTTGTTTGTCTTACCATTGACTCTACATTTATTGATAGAGCTGAATAAACACTCAACCATATTATTTTTTTTTCAAATCGTAGAAACAATAATGGTGTTGTAAACTGTTATTAACAATATTCGCAACATAATTACTTGTCGTTATACTTAGTGTAGTCCATGCGTATCCGATGTAAATCAAATTGAACTATAAATTATTTGAGCTAAACGAATATATGTACATGATGTTCGCACCATGTGTTAAATCTAGTATGCGGAACATGTGTATGTTAAATATGTCTTCTTAATTGTGTTGTCTTTGTTAAGTTCATGTAAAGGTAATAATACAATTAAGTTTTATTATGGATAATATTTAATGTACATTACAAAATGCCATATTAAGACAATAATTCTAGTTTATAAAGCCTGAAATTCAGGTCCAATTTATTGTGATGGATGTTTAACTGCAATCATTTGTATATGCGACAATATTTGCAGCCATTTTTGGTATAATCTTGAATTTTATTTCAATCAATTAACTCCCAAGCCATAAAGCACCATAACATCATTCCATTTTAGATTAAAAAGATGCTAAATAATGAGTAAAGTCATAATCATATAACAATTTAGGGCAAAATGCTGAAACGACGTCCATCTTGAACGCCATCTTCCAAATCTCAGGACCCTTAATTAAACCGGACCGGGATCATTCTGAATCTTGATTTAAGATATTTGTCCAACCAAAAATCGATTTAACATTTACTATTCATCCCAAGAACGGGTGTATGACATATTCTACCGGATTAGCTATGTGTTGTTGCTGGTGCAATAATACGCTACTAAGGCGAAGGTTTACACATCGTTTCATCAGTATCAATACGCTTTGTTTGAACGTTTTAACGAATTGTACAGCCATTTCACACATAATCAATTTGTTTAATAATTGTCTTGGCGTGTTTAGTAAATATTGCACAGTCACCACATAGGCTACGTTTTGCGCGAAGAGTCGTCAGTCTATGTTCAAAAGGAACACTGCGTGTTGACAATTATTGCTTAATTGAATATTAACGCCCTTTGTCCAAAATGTTAAATGCATTAAATGCGTAAATTTCCAATAAACATAATGTATGTGAACATTATTTCAGATTTCAACGAATGCGCGTTCGACCCGTGTAAAAATGGCGCCACGTGCAGCAACGTCCAGTATGCGTTCTCATGCACATGTTTACCAGGCTGGAAGGGATATAACTGTGACCAGGGTAGGGTATAATTGTAGATTTGTATTTAAATATATGAGATTATTGCATCGTTTTCATATACTTTAGGAGTGTTTACATGCATGACCACCGAGAAGGATATGTTAATAATACACTTGTCAGTCCGTACTAACATCACGCATTTGAAATTTTCAGATCTTCTCCGAACATTATCTTCATCTTGTTTTGAACTTATGTTACTTGTTGCATGTCTAAGTTTATTCACCGCCTATATCTTAAATATGAGCATTGATCATTTTCGATTTAAACTGTATTATTCATACATTGTTCGCATTTGCTAAAATATTTAACATACGCGATATATCAACTACGTCAATATACATACGTATCTTAAAGATGTCGACGAATGTGCCCCACACCCTTGTAAGTACGGGAGGAAATGCAACAATCTTTAGAACGAGTATTCGAGCACGTGTTAACCCTGCTGTCGGGGAAAGAAATGTGACCAATGTAGGAGTATATATATATATATATATATATATATATATATATATATATATATATATATGTATATATATATATATATATATATATATATATATATATATATATATATATATATATATATATATATACCATTAAACCGACCATTATTGTCAAATCAACTGGTTTGTCAGAACAGAGCTGCCGGAATGACAGGCTAAAAACTTTGGTTAAATAATAGTCATTGCGTATTTACACTTTAATTTTCATTTGTTCCTTTCTTATAGACAACGCAAGTTATCTGACAGTCGTGTTATGTCTGCTTTTTGATAGATTGAATTATGTCACCCTGAACCTTTTCACAAACACAAAAGATAGTACTAGTTAGTCGCGCTTTATAACATGAGCACCGAAATGTTGAACATGGGCTATCGCTTTTACAGCCAGATTATATCATGGTAAATACATAAGGTGGATCTCAAGTATAAATTGATGCTGCAGTGGAACCCCTCTAAACCGGACGCCTACGGGATCGAGAGGAAATTCCGGTTTAGAGAGGATTCTGGTTTAGAGAGGACATTGACTTTTTCTTACTTTCGGAAGGTCAATTACGTAGCCTAATGTGTAAATAAAACACTTTCGGCAAATTTGCATAGTTTATTAATATATAACATTCATTCATATTGCATTATATAAGAAAAACACGCTTAATCTGTTGATTTGAAAGCAATATCAGTCACAACATAGATCAAACAGTGCGACCCGAAAACCAAACAATTTTATACATGCATGCATGTGTTGGGTGAATTTAGTTTCTTTTCACACTGAAAAACATGTACGCCGACTTTTTGCACGATATCCCCGATCGTCTACTTTCCTATCCGATATTTCTCTGACAGCATCTTGAGTGTAGGTTTTGGCAACATCTCTGACACTTTTATCAGTTTGATTTTGTCTTCTAGAGACATTTCCACGCGCCATCGCTTAGAAGGAGGTTTGGACATTTTTAGTCTTAGTTATCTTAATTACCAATTTGAAAATCTAAATGAATATCTAAATGCAACTGCTTCAAAACTCTGCAAATTAACATTTTATATTACACTACATTAGCAATTGTAATAAACAACACAAAATTAAATAGCATAAAGATTATTTAAATTTAGCACGGCTTCCTATATCAAAAACAAAACACACTAAATAACCATATGTTTGTTTTCAGTAATTATAATCAATATTATAACATCTATTTAGCGATATGTACATCACATGACAAGTGTCTTTAAATTGTTTTGCGATGTTAACAGTTTGGAAATTTTTCGACCACCTTTATTAATTTCACGCGTCTTTAATCCGCTATTCACAACTTTTTGACACTAGGTCTGAGGTGCAATAAACCGGCCCTGAGCGGTTTAGAGAGGTACAATTACGTATGGAATTACCCAATTTTGATCCACATAATGACCGGTATTCGGAATTGAGGGGATTCCGGTCTTGAGGAGATATTTTACGCATGGTTTAATAGGAGAAAAAAATGGGACCGGACAATTTGTCCGGTTTAGAGAGGATTCCAGTATAGAGAGGATCCGGTTTAGAGGTTTAGAGGGTTTACATTGTACTTTAATTGAAAAAAGAGAATTTGATGCCTCGTCCTTTTGCTAACAAAAATCACATGTATTCAGATACAGGGGTCTGCATCTATCGCTTGTTTCCATTTACTTGCCTGTATGTGGGTACGTTTCACATTTTCATAAATGCTTCCGATGCCGGTTTGCTAGCGATTGCATCGTCCTACCCTACGTGCTTACCATGGCTGCCAGACGGTGTGTTCTTGAACATTTCCTCTTTATCAGGCTTTCCTTTACACGCTGAGACAACCCTGACCGATTCCTTCACACCTTCGCAAGTCATAGCTGTCATATCGCTCTAAAATACATTCAATGTTGATTTCGTTCAGCATCTTAGTTATTTTCCCCTTACTAATACCAAAATATTAAGCTACAGCGACGCGTTCAGAGAGACAGTGCGCAGGGAGCAAGTCGGTCGGGAAATGTCTTTGCTTTTAAACCATTTTGCGAATGTCTACAACCAATCTTTCCCTAACTGGTGATTCAATGATGATCAATAACTCGAGTTAGGACAACATGAGAATGAAACAGCATATCAAACATGCCTGTACCATCAGCTACCACATGAATTCCTATGTGTTTTGTCTCTACAGCATGAATCATTTGCTTTATCATGATAACGTCAGCTTTTGCGTGGGTTGTGTGAAAGTTAGTTCGATTGATAATGACCATTGTATATATTTCAGTATCATGATTCTCTGTAATGACTTACTTGTGTGTTTGAGTGCACAATGTGCGCAGTTTTTATTCGTACATACATCTTTTCAAATCAGAGATATCAGATGGTGTTTGTTCTCAGTGGCACCTAGTATTCCATTCTGTGTTGGTACTGACATGTCACCTTTTCGTTAGTTCGCCCTTGAGATATGAGATTTTCTAACTTACCGTGCTTTTGGTGCTGAATAACATGTTTCAGTCGTACACTAATTAGGAAACCCATTTTCACATTTTTTGTCGAATTCAAGACTTATAGTTGTCAATGTAGTCATGTTTGATTCCGTGTATAGGCCAGTGAATGACAACACATGAAAACATATCAAGTTATTACTGAACATGTGATATAATTACAAGTGTGCCGCTAAGACACTTCTACTGTCAACTACAGATATTATGAGATATTATGAACGCGCATGCGTCGTGCAACTAACAGCTGTTTTTCATCGCTCTTTCTTTTTCCAAAACAATACACTATGCCGCGGCACCTGTTGTGATGATTTGGTTTGGTTTGCTTTGAACTTAATATTTGCACATATTCTTATTCAGCTTTTAGCCTGAATTCAAGTTTTATTGTTGTAATTAGACTTTTTATTTCAGCGAAAAATTTTCCGCTGTTGACCTTGACCTTAACTTTTGAAACGGAAGTACTTTTCTTTATCATGTTTACAGGTATTTTCTTGACACTATTCTTAGTTTTAACTAGTGTTAGGTTGTTTAGTATACCTGACATACATTCCCAACTAACAGATCAGATACCCAGACCCCAAAATCAGCCAAAACAGGTACGAGCCTAGCCGTATAATATCTTGTGCATGTCTCATGAAAACAGTGAAACTTAGAGTACCCATCCGAAATTGCAGAGTATCCGCATTAGGATATCTGTGCACATTACTGTTGTCGATGTCTCATGATGTGGAGACAAATCCAGGACCCCAATACCCCTGCGGCTACTGTGGCCAGGAGGTCTTGGACAATAGAATGTGATGGTTGCTCATGTTGGTTCCATATAAATTGTCAAAACATGAGTCCTTCTGCATACAATAACCTGGTGGAGTTTTGCATGTCTTTCTCCTTCTCTTGTACTAATTGTGACCAATACAATTATTCGAATTCCTCATTTACAAATAACATATATTCACTTGCATCTGAAAACAGTTTCTCTGCCCTCGGGGATATGAACGGAGATAAGATCACTAGTCATACAAGTCCCTCTGGAGGTTCCTCACCAAAAACGAATATAACATACTTCAATATCTAGCAAAGTCAGTCATTAAAAATTTTGAACATTAACTGTCAATCAATTTTCAAAAAAACACATAACTTACATGCTCTGATTGATGAACACAAACCAGATGTTATCGTGGGTACAGAGTCATGGTTGACTCAAGAGCACTAAACTGCCGAAATCTTTCCCCAGTGCTTGGGCTACACACCTTTTAGAAGGGATAGATCCGGGTCCAAAGGTGGGGGTGTCTTTATTTTAGTCAAGCAAACATTAACTGCTACGGAACAGCCTGAACTTTAAACAGATTGCGAATTACTATGTGTTAAAGTAGAAATGTCCCAAAGTAGACCAGTTTACATTGCTGCTTTTTACCGTCCAAGGGAGTCTGATGTTTATGGAGCTGAACAGTTTAGATTGTTATATAACAGACTAGATTATTAAAAGGTACCATCTGGGTGCTAGGCGATTTTAATTACCCTCAGTTTTCCTGGGATGAAGATCATACCCCAAATATCAAACCTGGCTGTGCCTACCCACAAATATATGAATACTTCATACATCTTCTTGATGATTTTAATCTGGTCCAAATGGTCACAGACAGCACTAGACTAGATAACACACTTGACGTATTCTTAACACCAAATCATACACTCACAAATACTACTCATACTCTTCCTGGAATCGCAGACCATGACATTGTAGAAAAAAATTCGGATGTAAAAGCTAAAATAAATAAACAAGCTAAAATAAATAAACAAACACCAAGAAAAATACACTTGTACAAAAAACCAGATTGGCCAAACTTTAAAAGTTATGTTGAACAGGAGAGTAATAGATTACTAAATGGACATGAAACTAAGAGTGTCGAGGACATGTGGGTGAGTTTCAAAAATCTCATTGAACAAGGTATCTCTAAATTCATTCCAACAAAAATTATAAGAGAAAAAAGATCTTTGCCCTGGATAACCATAAAAATTAAAAGACTCATTAGAAAAAGAGACAAATTATTCAGACTGTCCAAACAAGCTGGAATGCATCATTTGGCCAAAAAACACATATTCTTAAAACATTTAATAAGGCAAATCAAAACATCCTATACAAATTACTTGGAGAGCATCTTAGGCATTGATGACACCAACCCGGATCAAAGTTTTTTTTTAACAAAGAAACTGTTTTCACTAATTTAGAATGCTCGACAGGACAATCAAGGTATTGCACCTCTTCATGACAAATCCACATATAGTAACATTAAAAAAGCAAACATTCTTAACCAAAAACTTCTGTTTTCACTCCACTGAACCCTCTATCTCTTGCACAGTTTTGTTTTCATAAAATAAGAGACGAACTTCGTGATGCTGATCTCCCCTTTCATCTCAGAAGCAAGTACCCATCAATGCCTGACATTTCCATCAGTTTGAACGGTACTTTCAAACTATTATCAAACCTAAAAACTGATAAAGCTGCTGGTCCTGACAACATTAAGCCAGTTGTGCTGAAAGAACTTGGCTGCCAAATAGCTCCTTTTCTTCCAATTCTTCTCCAAATGTCTATAGATTCTGGTTACTTACCATCTGACTGGACAAAGGGAAATGTTCCCCCCCCCTCTATTAAACGGACCCCAGAGTGACCCATCAAAATACCGTCCTATAATTCTGACTTGTATTCTTTGTAAACTTACTGAACATATCATAGCATCTAACATCTCTGCTCATTTTACAAAATACAATATATTATATGATCTCCAACATGGCTTTAGGGAGCGCCGTTCCTGCGAAACGCAGTTCATCCAACTGGTAGATGACCTTGCGAGAACCCTTGTTGCAGGCCAGCAGTCAGATCTTATTCTTCTGGACTTTAGCAAGGCTTTTGATAAAGTCAGCCATTCTAAACCTCTCTATAAACTTCACGAACATGTTATCAGAGGCTGTACTCTTGCCTGGATCCGTTTTTTTCTAATAGGTAGAACTCAAATTGTCGTTCTGGAGGGCGAGAAATCTGATGAAGTTCCAGTGACATCTGGGGTGCCCCAAAGCTCTGTCCTAGGCCCCCTCTTATTTCTCCTCTACATAAACAACCTACCAGCTCATGTAAGATCCTAAGTCCGTCTCTTCGCTGATGACACTGCTGTGTACATCACGATCAACAACCTAAATGATTGCAACCAATTACAGCATGATCTTAATACATTGGAACAATGGGAAACCAAATTTGAAATGCAGTTTAACCCCAGTAAATGCCAATTTTTTAATATAACTCAAAACAAACACCAAATCAAACAAAATTATATATTACATGGCCAAATCCTTGAAACCGTACCAAGTGCAAAATACTTGGGAGTAGACTTATCCGAAGACCTTTCTGTCATCACTCACATTAATAGAATATGTACAACAGCAAATAGAACACTTGGTTTCCTTACACGTAACATCCAAACTAAAAACAAAAAAGTAAAAGAAACTGCCTATAAAACTCTTGTCAGGCCTCAAGAAGAATACTCGTCCCCAGTCTGGTCGCCATACACTAAACAAAACATCAATAAAATCGATCAACAGTCACTCGGTTTAAGATCTCTAGAGAACAGACGGACTGATGCTAAAGTAATATTATTTTATAATTGTCCACTCTTTAGTAGCTGTCCCCGTCCCCACTTATTTGGAAAAACTCAGGAGATTGACTCGCCATACACATCCTTTAGCTTATAGGCAGATTCACACAGTTGCTAACTGTTATAAATTCTCATTTTTTCCCAGCACTGTCATACTATGGAACAACCAGCCTATGGAGCATGATTTTGTAAGCAAATCAAACATAACTTTAAAATAGTCGTTTAAGAGAAGAATAATAAAAAATATAATAACAAGAAGGGTTACATTCACGAAAACTCATCGTCCTGATGAGCATAGCGCAACATCAATCTAGGGAACAGAATCCAAATGATGTCGGGCATTAAAAATTGAGGATTTTGAGAAATTCAAGATGGCGTCCAAGATGGCTGCCATTTTCAGTCCTATGTTGTTTAACGTATATAAATGCATAATGTTATGTATTATGATGTAATTTATATCGTATGAAGATAGCGTCAAAAATGGCTGCCAACATTAGGTTGGCTGCTCAAAACTTGCTGCTTAAACAAATATCATATACGAATTTTGAATAAGAGAATTATGAGTATTTACACATATACTACATTTAGTAGCACTTTAGTGTTAAATACGTTTCTGATTTATTGAATTTCAATGTAACATTTGCAGAGTATAGTATAACATGAGCATATCGCCTTTATCCTGACCATAAGAAACAAATTATATCTTTGTATAAAGCACCTATTTCGAATACATGTTTTGTGCTGTATTAATATATACCGTTGTAATGTCATTAAGCAAATACTAATTTAAGAATTTAGAGGCTGTTGACTCAATCAGAGCTTCCAACCCACTATTAGCCATATTCGTCCCTACAGACCCAACAAAACTCATCAGAACTTGCACACTACCGAGACGTAGAATAACATCCTTAAACTGCCCCGCCACACACACTCACACACATGCATGCGCGCTCGCCTCACCGCTTGAATCAACCAACATACTGTAGAGCATGAACACACTTGGATTTTAAAACTAACACAATTATTCATATTAAGTTATACAAGTTCAAGACTTGGGGGTAATAAAATGGTATGGGAATATAAAATACTATATGATATTGTATGTCTTACCATTGACTCTACATTTGCTGATTGAGCTGAATGAACACTCAGTATTATCACTTTTCCTTCAAATGTACGGCAGAAACAATCATGGTGCTGTAAACAATTATTTACTATATGCGGAATAAAAGTAAATAAGTATAATGAATTTAATTGTGTAGTCCATGCTTACCATATTTAAATCATAGTATACATCTTTCGAGCTCAACAAAGATATGTACATGATGTTCGTACCTAGTGTAAAATCTGTTATGACGAACATGTGTATGTTAAATGTGTCTTTTTATTTTCGTTGTCTTTAATCTCTTCATGTACAGTGTAAAATAACAAGTTTAATGGATTGTTTTGTTTGATATTCTTAAAATGACCTTACACAATGCCTTTCAGAAAGACAATAATTCTTATTTATATAGCATGGAATTCAGATCCAAAGGATTGTGATGGAGTTTTAACTGCAATCATTTGCATAAGAGACCCTATTGGCAGCCATTTTGGGTATTTTTTTATTTTGGTGAATTCATTCCAAAACTTAAAAAGCTTCATAACATCATTCTATTTTAGGTTGAATAGATGCTAAATAATGAATAAAGGCATGCTAATACACCAATATACGTCAAAATGCTGAAACGGCGACCATCTCGGACGCCATCTTGGATTTCTCAAGATCCTCAGTGAGGTCAAATTAAACTAAACCATTTCCTTAACAAAATCTATTCAAAAGCTATAACTTAAACACACACACAAATTAAGTCAAACTTTTGCGCATAGAGACCCTCATAACCATACCTTTTCTTAAAGAGCATTTCAAGCCGAAATGGTGTAAACAATAAAAAAGATAGGTCATGTGGTACGTAAAAAGAACGCGACGCGAAACAATAGTCAATCTTTCTACCAGTTTTTCTCTAGTTAATGAGGTTTTCCCACCAACAGTCAAAGTCTCATTTAGTCTCCAACTTAAAAGCAAAACATTGAATTTGCAGTATACGACACTGTTTTCCCTACTAATGCACACATAAATATTCAAACATAAAGTAATTGCAAGTGCCCATATAGAGAATTGTGTTTTCAATTTAAGTACGTTTCCTTTTATAGAGGGTATAGCATTGAACACCATATCTATTGCGTATACTGTAACATTGATACCAGACCTGAATCATTCAGATTATTGATTGGGGGTATGTGACCAACACAAAATCCATTTATCATTTAATATACACCCCGCGTCCGGGTGTATGTCGTATTCTGCCGGTTTAGCGGTGTGTTGTTGCTAGTTAAATATAACGCTAACAAGGCGCAATATTCACATCGATTCATCTGTATCAATACAGCTTGTTCTGGACTAATAATAATTTAACCACGCTGATTATTTGATACATTAAAGTTGATGGTTTTAATCATTTAGATATCAACGAATGCGCACCTGTTCCATGTAAGAACGGCGCAACGTGCACTAATCTTCAAAACGCGTACTCGTGCACATGTTCACCGGGTTGGCAAGGCAACAACCGTGATTAGGGAATGACTATGAATTACTTGAAAACGCACATACTTCTTTCATTCCCTTTAAACACGTATTCGGTGGCTATATGTAACAATGCTATGTCATATCCAGCCTGTAAAACAGTTGCTTTTTATCATTATTACACATTGTAATACAAATCAATCGCGTAACGAATTGTATTACCATTACAAAATTTCATAAACTCCATTAAAAATGGTCCTATCGTTTTTGTAAATATTGTACAGTCACCACAAATGCATAGACTACTTTTTACTTTGCTGCACATGTTCAAAACGAACACTGCGTTAAGACAGTTATTGCTAAATTTAATATTAAAGCGCTTTGTCCAAGAAGTTAAATATAGTATAAGCGTTATTTCCCAATAAAATAATATAATGTAAACGTTATTTCAGATATTAACGAATGCTCGCCCGCTCCTTGTAAGAACGGCGCCACGTGCAGCAACCGCCAGAATGCGTACTCATGCAAGTGTGTTCCTGGCTGGCAGGGAAAAAACTGTGACCAGGGTAGGCCATAATTGTATACATGTATTCGAATTTCGAAGATTCTTGCCTTGTTTTTTCATACTTAAGGAATTTTTACATTCATGCCCACCAAGAACGGTATGTTAATAATACACGTGTCAGTCCGTAACAACGTCACGCATTTGAAAGTGTCTGATCTTCTCCGAACATTAACGTCATCGTTTATTGCACTTGTTTTACTTGTTAAAAGTATGAGCTTTTTAACCGGTCATATGTTATATACGGACTTTGAACATTTTTCAGTTTTAACTTCATTATTCATACCGTCTTTGCATTTACTAAATTTAAAAACAAACACAATATTTATAATATGAATTTACATATGTATCTTAAAGATATCGACGAATGTGCCTCAAACCCTTGTAAGTACGGTGCGACGTGCAGCAATCTTCAGAACCAGTATTCGTGCCAGTGTTCACCGGGCTGGAATGGAAAAAACTGTGATCAGGGTAGGTGTAATTACACACACAAATACACACACTATATATATATATATATTGTAAAGATACTATAATTATAACACCGAAATGGTTTTGTGTCTGTGTCAATACAGCTTGTTCTGAACTAATAATTTAACCACGCTGCTTATTTTTGAGACATTAATGTTGGTGGTTTTAATGCTTTAGATATCAACGAATGCGCACCTGCCCCATGTAAGAACGGCGCCACGTGCATTAATCTTGAGAACGCGTACTCGTGCACATGCTCACTGGGCTGGCAAGGCAATTACTGTGATCAGGGTATGATTATAAATCACTTGAAAACGCACATACTTCTTTCATTCCCTTTGAATACGTATTCGGCGGCTATATGTAAAAATGCTATGTTTTACTCAGCCTGTAAAACAGTTGCTTTTTATCAGTATTACAGTGTCATACAAATCAATCGCGTAACGAATCGTATTGCCATTTGACAACTTCATAAATTCGTTTAAAAATGGTCCTATCGTTTTGTAAATATTGTACAGTCACCACAAATGCATAGACTACGTTTTACACCCAAAGTCTTCACTTTGTTGCATATGTTCAAAACGAGCACTGCGTTAAGACAGTTATTGCTTAATTAAATATAAAAGCGCTTTGTACAAGAAGTTACATATAATGTAAGCGTTATTTCCCAATAAAAGAATATAATGTAAGCATTATTTTAGATATTAACGAATGCTCGCTCGCTCCGTGTAAGAACGGCGCCACGTGCAGCAATCTCCAGAATGCGTACTCATGCAAGTGTGTACCTGGCTGGGATGGAAAAAACTGTGACCAGGGTAGGCCATAATTGTATATATGTATTGAAATATTGAAGATTCTTGAAAAATTGTCACAAACTTTAGGAATGTTTACATTCATGCCCACCAAGACGGGTATGTTGATACTACCCTAAGTGAAATAAGTAGTACCAGTTTAGTGGACATGCATTTGCAACCAAATTAACCGTGTAAAAATAAAAGACTGTTCACTCAACCAGCTCTTCCATCCCACTATTAGCCGGCATGGTTCTCATTGACCTCACACGACTCATCAGAACGTGCACACTTCATGAAATTTATATTACATCCTTAAACTGCCCGCAACATACAAACACGTTGTTGCGCGCTCGCCTCATCGCTTGGATGAAGCATCCTGTTTCATGTACAGCAGACTCACAGTTGCATTTTAAAATTGACATAAATATCCACAATTTTAGTTACACAATTCCACGACTGTTGGGTAATAAAATGGTTTGGGAATATAAAACACTTTGTGATGTTGTTTGTCTTACCACTGACATTTATTGATAGAGCTGAATAAACACTCAACCATATAATTTTTTTTTAATCGTTGGCAGAAACAATAATTGTGTTGTAAACTATTATTTTATATATTCGCATCTTAATTACTTATTGTAATACTTAGTGTAGTTCATGCTTATCCGATGTAAATCAAATTAAAATGTAAATTAGTTGAGCTAAACGAATATATGTACATAATGTTCGCACCAAGTGCTAAATCTAGTATGCGGACCATGTCTATGTTAAATATGTCTTCTTAATTGTGTTGTCTTTGATAACTTCATGAAAGGTATAATAACTTTAAGTTTTATTATGGAGAATATTTAAAGTACCTTACAAAATGCCATATAAAGACAATAATTCCAGTTTTATAGCCTGAAATTCAGATCCAATTAATTGTGATGGATGTTAAACTGCAATCATTTGTATCAGCGACCAAAGTTGCAGCCATTTTTGGTATAATCTTGAATTTTATATTAATCATATAACTACCAAGCCATAGAGCATCAAAACATCATTATATTATAGATTAAATAGATGCTAAATAATGAGTAAAGCCATAATTATATAACAATATAGGGCAAAGTGCTGAAACGACGTCCATCTTGAACGCCATCTTCCAAATCTCAGGACCCTTAATTAAACCAGACCGGGATTCTGAATCTTGATTTGGAATGTTTTTCCAACCAAAAAATCGATATAACATTTACTATTCATTACACGAACAGGTGTATTACATATTCTAACGGATTAGCTATGTGTTGTTGCTGGTGCAATTATACGAGACGAAGGCGAAGGTTTACACATCGTTTCATTTGTGTCAATACGATTTGTTCGAACGTTTTAACGAATTGTACACCCATTTCACACATAATAAATTTGTTAAATAATTGTCTTGGTGTCTTGGTAAATATTGTACATTCACCACATAGGTTACGTTTTGCGCTAAAAGTTGTCAATCTATTGCACATGTTCAAAAGGAACACTGCCTGTCGACAATTATTGCTAAATTCAGTATAATCGCCCTTTGTCCGAAATGTTAAATGCATTATATGCGTTATTTTCCAATAAACATAATGTATGCAAACGTTTTTTCAGATAACAACGAATGCGCGCCCGACCCGTGTAAAAATGGCGCAACGTGCAGCAACCTTCAGAATGCGTACTCATGCACGTGTAACCCTGGCTGGAAGGGAAATAACTGTGACCAGGGTAGGGTATACTTGTAGATTTGTATTGAAATATAGGAGATTATTGCATTGTTTTCATATACTTTGTGAATGTTAACATGCATGCCCACCAAAAAGGATATGTTAATAATACACTTGTCAGTCCGTAATAACATCACGCATTTGAAAGTGTCCGATCTTCTTCGAACATTAACTTCATCTTGTTTTTGAACTTGTGTTACTTGTTGAAAGTATAAGTTAATTTACCGCCAATATCTTAAATATTAGCATTGACCATTTTCGCTTTTAACTTCATTATTCATACATTCTTCGCATTTTCTGAATTAAAAAACATATACGATATATCAACGACGTTAATATACATAAGTATCTTAAAGATGTCGACGAATGTGCCCAAAACCCTTGTAAGTACGGAGCGACATGCAACAATCTTCGGAACGAGTATTCGTGCACGTGTTCGCCCGGCTGGCAGGGGAAAAACTGTGATCAAGGTAGGTATATATATATATATATATATATTACACTCAAGTGGTTTGTCAGACGTATGCTGGAACAGAGTTGCCGGAATGACAGGCCAAAAACTGTGCAACTTTTGTATTTGAGTTTGCAATCTGCGTTAAATATTTGTCAGCCATTACGCTTGCAGGCGGTGTGTTGTTGCTGGGCCAATTTAACGCTAACAAGGCGAAGGTATACACATCTTTTCATCTGTGTCAATACGGTTTTTCTCAATACATATTGTAATCGCGCTGATTATTTGAGACATTGATGTTTGTTGTGTTTATCGTTTAGATATCAACGAATGCGACCTTGCGCCATGTAAGAACGGCGCCAAGTGCACAAATCTTCAGAACGCCTACTCTTGTACATGCTTACCGGGCTGGCAAGGCAACAGCTGTGATCAAGGTATGACTATAAATCATTTTTATATAAACATACTTGTTTCATAGATTTTAGCTACTTTTCCTTTCACAATATGTCGCAAAGATAGGCCATGCCCAGTCTGTAAATGAGTGCCTAATTTCTAGGCATTAGATATTGTCATGGCCGGTAAATGGCGTTGCGAATTGTATTTACTGTTGTTAAGTTTATATATACGTTTAATAATATTTATAATGTATCGGTTTATATTTAATAGTCAAGACAAATGCACAGGCTACCTTTATGCTCAAAGTCGTCTCTCTGTTGTGAATACTCAGCGTATAAACGAGTGGTCGTATTTAAAATTATTTTATAATGTGATGGCTAATCACTGGCGTTGCTAATGGTACTTTAATTGAATCTCAATCAAACAGTGTAGGAACATTTATTTTTTGGTGGGATTTCGGCCATTCAAAAAATGTCTGTGGTTTGTTGAAAAACATGGCCGCAAGGTGCCGGGGCAGTTTACTTGTTCAGATCATATTTTGAAATGATGCCTGTATATGAACCTATAGAGAAAATGGTTCCGGTATTTCGAAAAACATGGCCGCAAGGGGGGTGTGAAGGTTTCCTTTTATGGCTATAGTGAAACCTTGTAAACACACTTCAAATTAATTTTATGGTTCAATATTCATGACACTTAGTCAGAACATGTGTTATATTGATATATGTGCGGAGTTTGACAATGGTTCTTCCCCGTATATGGCTTTATAAAAAGATTTTTAATACTCTTAAAGTGACAATTAGAGTCAAATACTCACGAAACCGTGCTCTGATCATTTGCTCTTATGATATATTGGTCGAATTTCGAAAATGGTGTAGTTTCCTTGAAACAACAATTCCGCAATGGTGCGGGGTAGTATGCCTTATAATGCTATAGTGAAATCTGTTTTCATTGGCCACATATTTTGGCCAAAATTCATGACATTTGATCAGAACTTGTGTTCCGATGAGCCGCAGCTTAGGTCGAAACTGGGTCACGTGGACCCCCAAAAGTGGTCACTAGGTCAAATTTTAAATGGATATTTATACCTTAGTAGTCACTTTTGGAACCACGGTCAGACCATTTGTTCTTATGATATTTCAGCCAAGTTCAAAAATAAAAAAGGGTCGACAAATAAAATATTAATGTTTTATAAAGTACTTTACAATAGTTAAGTTTCTTAAGGCAGTGTGCATTATTTAATTGTTTAAACAAGTAAAAACCATAGCTGTGATGATATTAAATACTTTCCACATTTGTGTACAATGTTTGAAAAATTGAGCAGGTTTAAGAATCTTGTGGAATCACACATGCTTCACAACCCAAGGATTGCAAATTCGAGCCCATGAGCGCTGTTTAAACCAAATTAACCTACAAACTCATCTATTGCACGAGATGTGTTACTGTGGTGCAGGACCCAGGGGTGACTAGTAGTGAAGAAATCCCGTGTAAATTGTGTATGATAAAGATTAAATATTTTTATTAATGATAAATGTATGGTACCTTGAAAATCTTTTTTAATGTTTTAAGCTTGAAATATTTTTACCACGTATATCCAACGTGGTGTAATTCATTTATACAGGATATCCTTCTGGCTTGATGATTGCAATTGAACTGTTCAAGTCTATTTTAGAAATGTCACAAACCAGCTTTTATACTGTCATAATTATAGCAAGTGCTCAAAATTGCTTGCTTGTGTACAGAAGGGGCTTAGGCAACAAATATCGTCTCAAATATTTGTTTCCTTTAGCTCTAGGTTTGCCTACTTTCTGATGCAGATGTGAACCATAATATTTGAAAGTAGTAACTGTTTCGTGCATATTTCAAAGAGAGATATTTTCTGTCCTCAACTACTGAAAGAGAGCTTTAAACCTGTATGCGATTTTAATGCTAACGGTTCTATCTCAGCTTAATGTATCTGCAATATATTTCATTTGTATTTTGCTGAAGTTTCATTTCTATCTGAATGTTTATCAATTTAGAATCACGATTACATGACACTCTTGTAATGGTAATGGTGTTGCTCTTAAGGGTTTAAATGGTAAAATTATATCAGACTATGATATGTGTAATGTCTGAGACTCCAGATTCTTCAAGTTTCCTGACATGTTCAGATTTATGAACATCATACAGTATTATAAGGAAAACAATTAAAGTTCATTTTGCAGAAAGCAATTAATATTAAGGATATTATTGTTCTGATTATTTATTACACGAGAATATAAAGGTTTTCTGAATTGTAAAATACGGTAAAGGTTTACTTTAATAAACACCATAGATTTATATTCGTGAAAAAAATACCTGCTGCCTCGCAAATAGTTTGTATATGATTTAATTTAAGTCTTCATTTGTAGAGATAACTGCAAATACTATAAACACCTGTTTTGCTTTCTAAGCTGCCTCTTCACACTCATGATACTTATTTGTTTTTATTTTTATTTTTAATGTGTCTGTCACGCAGCATATCAAATACTTGAAAGTAAACGTTAGTGTATGATATTATTAAATGCATATAATAGCGCAATCAATTTATGATTTCTTTTTGAAACCATTTTCAAATAAGACTTAAATCTCTACTGAGTGTGATATTGAATATAGGAATTAGTGCTCCAGCTGGGATTTGAAAAGGGCAGGGTGCTTTATCGTCAAACGGGGAATTAAGCGCGTGCAGTCATACATATGTTTTACATTTGAAATCGTTTCATTAAAACATGTTTTATTTAAATGTTCCATATAACATGTACATGCATTTTCATTCACAAAATTGTAATTTAAATGTATGAAACTAATTTCACTGTTATAAAAAGTTAATTTATGGATTCTTCAAATACAATTTGCTAAATAGTTATGTGATCTGAAAATCACAAGGACAGTGTTGGGGTCCAAGCAGGCAGGATGACACTCCGTTAAGGCCTAGCTGTGTTCAGCACTGGGAATACTGCAACTTCAAAATCATGTTCACGTCTTATTGCTTCTTGCAATAAGTCTTATCATTTATAAATGGCAAGTAACCAATTGCTTATAAAATACAAAAAAAACTATAAAAGTAAAAATAATCAGAACCTGGGGTCACCACTTTGGGAAGTAAAAGCAGAGCATCGGAGTTTAATTTTTTTTAATGCTTCATGTAGCTGACCTGTAATTAATCACAACACATACATGTGTAGAATACGATCAAATGTACCTTGTTGGTACATGCTCAACTTTTACAATTAATATTTTTAAAGAATTTATATCAATTTATTAACTTTGCTCTAGAAATGTGTTGTTTGTACTTTAGGTCACAAATGTCTAGAAAATGTATTGTTTTAAAACAGTTTGGTGTAATAATATGCTAGACCGTGTTTGAGTTGCATAAAACATAATTTATATCTGAAGATTATTAGAACTGCTTGAAACCAAATCGTACCGGTTACATAGAATAGTGTTTTCATTACGTGTTCAGGCTTTATTCATAAATTGAATTTAATTTATACATGAATTATCAAAAAGGTTTTAATGACAGTTAAAACTTTAGAGAAATGTACATCATATACGTATTTGTTACATTTCAAGCAATGTGCTCATGGTGAGTTTTTGGGATCGCCTTTTGTATGTCGTGCGTGGTGCCTTGTCTTTCGTCCTTCTTCAACATTTTCCTTGTTAACACTCTAGGGGCCACACTTGTTGTCATATCTTCATGAAACATTGTCCAAATATTTGTCTGAATGATATCTTGGGTGATTTTTAAACTGGGTCGCATGAGGTCAAAAAGTAGGTCACTAGGTCATATTAAAGAGCTTGTGTACACTGTAGAAGTCACATTTATTGTACACTCTTCATGAAACTTGATCAGAACATTTAATAATGTCTCAGCTGAATTCGAAAATGGTTCTGGTTCTTTGAAAAACATGACCACCAGGGGGCGGGGCAGTATTCTTTATGTGTCTATAGTAAAACCTTGTTAACTTTCTAGAAATCACATTTACGGCCCAATCTTCATGAAACTTGCTCAGAACATTTGTTTCGTTGAAAAACATGTTTGCAAGGGGGCGGGGACGTTTTCATTATATGGCTATTGTAAAGTTTTGTGAACTCTTTAGGAGTCACATGTATAGCCCAATCTTCATGAAACTTGATCAGAATATTTGTTCTAATGATTACTAGGCTGAGTTCTTAAATGGTTATGGTTCGGTGAAAAACATGTTTGTCAGGGGCGGGGCAATTTCCCTTATGTGGCAATATTCAAACCATGTAAACACTCTAGTTGTAATGAGGATGTTGCGGAACACTCATTTTGATTATGATGATGAATATACAGATGAATCTAATTTACCATTTTATTTACTTATCATACTCTCTTTAAAACTTATGTATACCTTGGATTGTTGCAGTACAATAGTGTTGATTGATGCTTTCCTAAATAACCATATGATTATTGTGTAACAGGTTTACAGCTGCCTTGAAATTGGCCGCATTTAACTGGGATCTCACATCAAAGACCATTGATTAGACTGCTAATACAGTTTGCAGTCAGTAGTTTGTGTGTTATTATCAAAGACTTGTAATTTAAACATGTTTTTTTGTTATTTAATTTTCAATATCATTGTAAGGTGAGTCTGAAAATTGTTCTGGTAGTTTAAAAAAAACTTCATCCAAAATGTGAACAATTGGGTAATAAAACAACAACAATGTTTTCACATTTCTTAAGAAGTACCAACACTGTTTGATTAAATAGCTTAGTTGTTTTGGCAGTAGTTTTTGCAAAAATAATGTATTTTTGATACATATTTTTTGTTCATATAAATTGCAAATATTTTTGCAGGTGTTTTGATATGAAAAATTTTCAAGTTTCGTGTGTGTATTTACTTCTTTATTTGCACGCTTTCTCGCTCTAGGATGCCTATGTTACATTCGGCGACCTCCAACAATGGCGCACGATTAAAAGTCGTGGGAACGGACAAAATGGCACTGTTCTCGGTGGTTATCATGCATATTTTTATATAGTGCAACTTTTTACGTTTTCCTTTTTCAGCCGCGAAAAACACTGGGTTATCATAACAAATGAGAATTTAGAAGAAATATACTGCAATACATACATATATATTTTTATTCCCAACCTACATTTACAGTGACATTCCTTGATCTATGCGTCTCTTTATTCTTATTAATTTATTTGTAAAGTAAGACAATGCCAGTTTCTTATTCGATTTGAACCAATTCCGTATTCCTCATTCAAACCGAATAAGAAACTATATTATCATTAAATACAACAAATTAGAAATGTACTTCATCTTATATTTTTTATACCCGTCCTACATTTACATTCGTCTCGTTGGTTCATTTTTAATTATAATTTATATAAAAAACATTCCAGTTCCTTATTCGATTTCAGACTGAATAAGGAACTGGATTATCATTACTTACAACTAAGTAGAAATGTATTGCAATTAGTATTTTAAATATACAACCTTTATATAATGATACTCATTTATATGTGGTGAACTTTGGATCAAGTTCATTGATGTTTAATTTTAAGAAAATGCCAGCTCCTTATTTGGATTGAATAAGATTTAAGAAACTGGTTTCTTTTTCCATATTCAGCCGCGAAAAAGGAACTGGATTATAACTAAAAACAAACATGTTGAAATGTACAAGATTGGACTTTTATTTCTCATACATATTAAATAATGTTATATGCTTTAGGTTTTGTGGACGTGAAATTAGTATTCGAATAAGAAAATATCGGTTCGGTTTAAACTAGACATTCCTATGCAAGCGCGAGGAAGAAACATGAATATGTAACGTAATACATAAAGTAAATGTATTCGAGTGATTTTGTTTTGATTTACTTTAGAATTGTATGCATTATGTTTCTTTAAAACCCTATATCAAATGTGTTAAGCTTGAATAAGGAACAGTTCCTTTTTCCTTATAAGAATAATGAGTAAGGAACTAGGAAAAAGGAACTAACCTACTCTCCATTTTTTTTGCCATATATGAATGTGTGATAATAGATAATACAGTAGTACAAATACATTTTAAGACATCCATATAATTATGTTATATATGCTATTAGAAGGATTTTTTGTAGACAATTGTATCTACCTTATTATTAAAATGTTCAATTGAGACACTTTTTTGCCATGCTTTCAGTATATATTTAAAATCATAGTCGATTGGAAGTTATAGTTTAATGAGAACATTGCCTGATGCACGCATATCATATTACAAGACAAGAAAACACATGTAAAATAGAAAAAAATCGCTGCCCCGTCGTATGTCAAACAATACATCAGATCTAGATAGATTTTACCCAACTTATACTTTCGGAAATGGCTACAATATGTATATTTTCAATATTGGTAATGATTTGTTTGATTTTCTGATGTCTTTGTGTTTAATTATCAATATGAAGTTAAATAAAATATTGTGTGTAATATAATGTTTACATGTATGAGAAAGTACTTGTTGTATATACACATATCATTTGTGTTTGACAAGATCATAAGTCATTTCGGAATATTTGAAAATACACCCTATTGCACTAATTTAAGCATTGTAATACAATTCACATTGACACAAAACTTGCGAAGAAATTTCAAACCGTACATGTATAATATAGTCCTGCAGAAAAGTTGTCATTTTCCACTAGACCTGGCCTTGCTGTGTAACATAAATGTTGTTTTTTTGGTAGGTGTCATGTTTCTGATTACGAATTTAAATGATGCCGGTATGGAATAACTGAGGGTTTTGAGAAATTCAAAATGGCGTCCAAGATGGCGGCTCTGTTCAGCCTTAATTGGTTAGCGTATATTAATGCATTATGTTATGTATTGTAATGTCATTTTGATAGTGTTATTCATACTAACATGAATAAAGTAATGCACACTTATGTCATATTTGTTTGTAAAAGGATTAAGATGACGTTCACAATGGCAGCCTGAATCAAGATTTCTGCTCAAAACGTGCTCCTAAACCCACAATCATTTCCAATTTTGCACAAGAATACTGCATATCTACATAATATACAAATTTAGCAGCACTTAAGTGTTTAATAAGTGTCTGATTTTATGAATTTCAAAATAACACTGTAGAGAATAGTAGAATATAAACATATTGCCCTTTAATAAACCATAAGATAGAAAATATAACTTTGTATAAAGCACATTCTTCGAATTTATAATTTGTTTCGTACGGACATATACCGGTGAAATGTCATTAAGCAAATATATATCAATTTAAATACCATAAAACGCATTATCTAACCCTTGTTCACTAAGGTAAAGATCAGGTCACCTTTTTCAAACATTTATCAAGTAGTATGTGCACCAGTTTATCTTATAATGTAAGCAGTAAAGCATACGGTAATGTTCTTGTGTAAATATAAGTTCATTCAACATATTTTGTCTTTTATACCAACGATTGCATGAGACCATACACTGTAAGTCTCAATTGTTCCTTTTTTAGAGACGAAGTTAGTAATCTAACAATCACGAATTGTATGCTTATTGCTAGATTGTAATGTGTCAACATGAATCTTTTGACAAACAAAAAATATAGCACAATGTATTCGCGCTTTATAATATGAGCACCGAAGTGTTGACCATGAGTTATCGCTTTTACATCCGGATTATATCATGTAAAGCGCATTGGGTGGATCTCAAGCAATAATTGATGCTACTGTAATTCGTAAACGGGCGTTTCATGCCTCGTCCCTTCGCCACCAGTAATCACATGGATTCAGATCCGCGGGTCTGCAACTTTAGCGTGTTTCCATATACACGCCTATATGTGGGCAAGTTTCACATGCTCATAACATGCTTCCGATGGTGGTTTGATAGCGATCGCAAAGTCTCACCCTTCTTGTATACTATAGGTGCCTGAAGGTGTTTTCTGAAACAGGACATTTCCTCTGTATCAGACTTTCCTTACCATGCTGAGACAAACCTGACCTATTCCTTCACAAGTCCTAGCTGCCATATCTCCAAATAGTCCATTTAAGTTGCTTGCGCTCAGCATCTTAGTAACTTTCCTTTCACTGATACCAAAATAGTCAGCTACAGCGTGGCGTTCAGAGATAGAGTGCACAGGGAGCAAGTCGGTCGCGAAATATCTCTGCTTTTAAACCATTTTGCGAATTTCTACAACCACTCTTTCCCCTAACTGGTGATACCATGATGATCAATAACGAGAGTAATGGCAACATTAGAATGAAACAACAAAACAAGCATGCCTGTATCATCATCTAGCACATGACTGCCAATGTATTTTGTTTCTACAGCATGAACCATTTGCCTTATCATGATAACATCAGCTTCTTGATGGGTTGTGTTTAAATTATTTCGATTGATTATGACCATTTTATATATTTCAATATCTTGATCCCCTGTAACGCCTAACGAGTGTGCTTGGGTGCACAAGGTGTGCACTTCTTTATTCGTGCCTACATCTTTTCAAATCAGATAGATCAGATGTTGTGTGTACTCAGTGACACATAATATTACATAATGCGATGGTACTGACATGCCACCTTGTAGTTAGTACACCCTTTATATATTAGAGTTTCTAACTCCTAATAGGGAAACACATTTCCTCAGTTTTTGTCTAATTTAAGACGTAAAGTTGACGTGTATGTTTTCGTCTAATGGCAAGTAAATGACATGCAGGTAAACACAACAATCTATTACTGAACATGTGATCGTGTAACCAATATGCCGCTTAGACACATCTACTGTTAATTCTTTCTTTATTACCTTTTTGGACTTTTCCTCCTCTGAGTGTCCCCGTTTTAATAAACATAGCAGTAGGTCCTGGAGCCAATTTATGGCTTAGTATTTGGTGAATTCGAACTTCCGTACAATTAGCTTGTAAGTCAATAAATCGTTTATCAATTAGATTAGTGGAATACACTTTGGTGTCTGAAACCCTAATGATCTGTCTAGACACATCGTGGGATTAATTATAAGATATTGACCATAACATTTTCCGGCCATGAGTTTTTAAATTATGTCAATCAACCATTTAAACGTACGACTGGCAGAAGCTAGTTTGTTAAGATGCATTATTAAATCATAAAATGTATGAAAAGTATTTTCAGTGAATACCTTGCACATTTGCATGAGGTTTAAGAAGATCTGAGTAAAATAAGTAGTACCAGTTTAGTGGACATGCATTTTATTAGATTAAACGACTTTTCATTCAACCAGCTCTTCCATCCCACTATTAGCCGGCATGATTCTCAATGACCTCACACGACTCATCAGAACGTGCACACTACATGAACGTTATATAACATCCTTAAACTGCCCGCAACATACAAACACGTTGTTGCGCGCTCGCCTCATCGCTTGGATGAAGCATCCTGTTTCATGTACAGCAGACTCACAGTTGCATTTTAAAATTGACATAAATATCCACAATTTTAGTTACACAATTCCACGACTGTTGGGTAATAAAATGGTTTGGGAATATAAAACACTTTGTGATGTTGTTTGTCTTACCACTGACATTTATTGATAGAGCTGAATAAACACTCAACCATATAATTTTTTTCTAATCGTTGGCAGAAACAATAATAGTATTGTAAACTATTATTTTATATATTCGCATCTTAATTACTTATTGTAATACTTAGTGTAGTTCATGCTTATCCGATGTAAATCAAATTAAAATGTAAATTAGTTGAGCTAAACGAATATATGTACATAATGTTCGCACCAAGTGCTAAATCTAGTATGCGGACCATGTCTATGTTAAATATGTCTTCTTAATTGTGTTGTCTTTGATAACTTCATGAAAGGTATAATAACTTTAAGTTTTATTATGGAGAATAGTTAAAGTACCTTACAAAATGCCATATAAAGACAATAATTCCAGTTTTATAGCCTGAAATTTAGTTCCAATTAATTGTGATGGATGTTAAACTGCAATCATTTGTATCAGCGACCATAGTTGCAGCCATTTTTGTATAATCTTGAATTTTATATTAATCAATTAACTACAAAGCCATAGAGCATCATAACATCATTATACTTTAGATTAAATAGATGCTAAATAATGAGTAAAGCCATAATTATATTACAATATAGGGCAAAGTGCTGAAACGACGTCCATCTTGAACGCCATCTTCCAAATCTCAGGACCCTTAATTAAACCAGACCGGGATTCTGAATCTTGATTTGGAATGTTTTTCCAACCAAAAATCGATTAAACATTTACTATTCATTACACGAACAGGTGTATTACATATTCTAACGGATTAGCTATGTGTTGTTGCTGGTGCAATTATACGAGACGAAGGCGAAGGTTTATACATCGTTTCATTTGTGTCAATACGATTTGTTCGAACGTTTTAACGAATTGTACACCCATTTCACACATAATAAATTTGTTAAATAATTGTCTTGGTGTCTTGGTAAATATTGTACATTCACCACATAGGTTACGTTTTGCGCTAAAAGTTGTCACTCTATTGCACATGTTGAAAAGGAACACTGCCTGTCGACAATTATTGCTAAATTCAGTATAATCGCCCTTTGTCCCAAATGTTAAATGCATTATATGCGTTATTTTCCAATAAACATAATGTATGCAAACGTTATTTCAGATAACAACGAATGCGCGCCCGACCCGTGTAAAAATGGCGCAACGTGCAGCAACCTTCAGAATGCGTACTCATGCACGTGTAACCCTGGCTGGAAGGGAAATAACTGTGACCAGGGTAGGGTATACTTGTAGATTTGTATTGAAATATAGGAGATTATTGCATTGTTTTCATATACTTTGTGAATGTTAACATGCATACCCACCAAAAAGGATATGTTAATAATACACTTGTCAGTCCGTAATAACATCACGCATTTGAAAGTGTCCGATCTTCTTCGAACATTAACTTCATCTTGTTTTTGAACTTGTGTTACTTGTTGAAAGTATAAGTTAATTTACCGCCAATATCTTAAATATTAGCATTGACCATTTTCGCTTTTAACTTCATTATTCATACATTCTTCGCATTTTCTGAATTAAAAAACATATACGATATATCAACGACGTTAATATACATAAGTATCTTAAAGATGTCGACGAATGTGCCCAAAACCCTTGTAAGTACGGAGCGACATGCAACAATCTTCGGAACGAGTATTCGTGCGTGTGTTCACCCGGCTGGCAGGGGAAAAACTGTGATCAAGGTAGGTATATATATATATTACACTCAAGTGGTTTGTCAGACGTATGCTGGAACAGAGTTGCCGGAATGACAGGCCAAAAACTGTGCAACTTTTGTATTTGAGTTTGCATTCTGCGTTAATTATTTGTCAGCCATTACGCTTGCAGGCGGTGTGTTGTTGCTGGGCCAATTTAACGCTAACAAGGCGAAGGTATACACATCTTTTCATCTGTGTCAATACGGTTTTTCTAAATACATATTGTAATCGCGCTGATTATTTGAGACATTGATGTTTGTTGTGTTTATGGTTTAGATATCAACGAATGCGACCTTGCGCCATGTAAGAACGGCGCCAAGTGCACAAATCTTCAGAACGCCTACTCTTGTACATGCTTACCGGGCTGGCAAGGCAACAGCTGTGATCAAGATATGACTATAAATCATTTTTATATAAACATACTTGTTTCGTGTTTTAGCTACTTTTCCTTTCACAATATGTCGCAAAGATAGGCCATGCCCAGTCTGTAAATGAGTGCCTAATTTCTATGCATTAGATATTGTCGGTATTGTGGTAAGCTAGCGATTGTATAGTCTAAACCTACTTGCCTTCCATGGCTGTCCAAACTTTTTTTTCTTGTAATTAACATTTTCTCTTTATCATGCTTTCCGTACCATGCAGAGACAAACCTGGTCGATTCCTTCACAAAGTGCTTTATACTTGATGGTATCGCCTACTAGTACGTTAAGAGTTGCCTGAGTGCAGGATTTTAGTAACTTTACGCTTACCGATGCCACACTATTCAGTCACAGTGTTGCGTGCATAGATAGCGTCAGCAGAACGCGATTCGGTTGCCAAACGTCTATGCCTTAAACCCACTTTACGAATTTCAATAACCGCTTTCCCCTAACAGGTGATTCTATGATGATGTAAAACGAGAGTTTCAGGATAGCAATACAAATGAGACAACAACATAAAACACGTCTTTATAATCAGCTACCACAGAAATGTCGATGTGTTCTGTGTCTACAGCATCAACCATTTGCCTTATAATGATAGCGTAAGTTTCTTCATGGGTTGTGTTTACGACAGTTTGATTTCAGTATCATGATCTCCTGTAACGACTAACTTGTGTGTTTGAGTGCACAAGATGTGAAATTCTTCGTGCATACCGCTTTTCAAATCATGATCAGATGGGTTTTTTATTCTCAGTGACACCTAGTATTACATTATGTAGTGGTTGACCTTTTAGTTTGTACACCCTTAAAACATGGGATTGTCTATTTTACCTCGCCATACTGTTGGTGGTGAACTCCATTTATCAGTTAAAAACTAAGTAGAAAACATATTTCCTCAGTTCGTGTATTATTTAAAATCAATGTCAATGTAATAATGTATATTTCCGTCTATTTGCCAGTGAATGACATACAGATAAGCAGATCAATCTATTACTGAACGTGGGTCTAATTATCAATGGGTTGTTCAAACACTCCTTCTTGTAATAGTCTCTTTAGCACCATATTATGAGATTCCCCGTTTCAATAAGCATAGCAATAGGTACTGGCGCCATTTCATGGCTAAGTATTTAGTTGATTTCAACTTTCCTGGAACTATCTTGTAAGCCACTCGCTCTTGAATAAATCAGATTTATGTCATACACTTTGGTGTCAGACACGCTAATGTGCTTCCTAGACATAGGTTCCATCCTTATTAGATACAATACACATTTTCCGCCCATGGGTTCTTAAATTATGTCGTTTGTTGTTTTTTTTTTAATATAGATGGCTTGACCAACATTAGCAAACCTTGGTGCTTTTGTTCGAGTCGGAAAGTTCACTAGACTTGGTGGATGATTGCCATCAATCCAAAGGATCAATACATTATGTCAACTTTTGAGCATCTGCACTGATCCTCCCCCCCCCGCATTTCTTCTTTGTGTTGCTATTCAATGTCGGTAAATCACCTTCTCTTTCTGCTCGTAGATGCACATTTGTAAGGAATGCGGCCTTAAACAAACAATCAACCCACAATTTAGACGTAGGACTGCCGGTAGCATGTTTTTAAGATACATTTTAGGTCATGAACATTATTTTCAGTGAATACCTTGCGCAAAAATTACTCTTGTCAGCAGTATTAGTGGATATTTGTTCTCATTTAAGAATTTTGAGACTATTGACTCAATTAGCTCTTCCATCCCTCTATTAGCCATAATAGTTCCCTCTGACCCAACCAATCTCATCAGATATTGCTCACTAGCGAGACATCGTTTTACATCCTGAAACTGCCCCGCCACACACACACACACACACACACACACACACACACACACACCACACACACACACACACACACACACACACACACACCACACACACACACACACACACACACACACAACACACACACACACACACACACACACACACACACACACACACACACACACACACACACACACACACACACACACACACACACACACACACACACACACACACACACACACACACACACACACACACACACACACACACACACACACACACACACACACACACACACACACACACACACACACACACACACACACACAAACATGCGATTGCGCTCATCCAGTGATGAGTGAATTATTAATTGATGTATGTAATTTAAACACTGTAATTATTTGTACTCACCACTCATGTCTTTAAAATTATCATGTATTTGTATATGACGATAAGCTGTTTTGCTTAAGTCAAAATAAATATTATGTTCTGTTCTGTTCATATTCATAACAGCTGTTAAAAAACTGTATACATAACTTATACAGTACTTCTATTCATTTAACCGTTCAACTCTTGTTCAAATTTGTTAACACGTCTACATTTGAACTCGCCAATTAAATTATAAACGCGTACAACGTTCGGATTTTCAAACACTAACTAAATCCAAAATTATTTACCTTCTTGAAATATGGGACCCAGTTTGTATAACCGTTATTACAATCGCTCAAGGCTTGTTTGTAAACAGTTTGCATTATGATATTTTAACTGTTCAGAACTTTAAACCAATATTTAATCATTTTAACAAACATGTTTACATACAATGGATATAAACAGCAACATTACATGTATTTATTTTCAGATGTAGCAAATTTTAAATGTATACGTTCTATATCATCAGACTTCGCGGATCCCCATAGTTTTGAAGCATAATTTAGTATAGAACCCACAAAAGAGTCAAAGAACTGGGAAAATATGTTCGGTTTTATGTAAAATTCATTGCATTTAAACAATACTGTATTCATGTTCTTAAGGGCTTTAGGAACGAAATGTTCCTGGTTTAGTTTAAAACTTCCAGTATAATTCAATACAGTGCCTACATAGTTAAAGTTGTCAACAACTTCAATATCATTACCAGTGTATACCCATCTTTCGTTTTCTTTTTATCCACGTTCTTCAAAAATAACAGTATGTGTTTGTTTGCAGTGTTTAGCCCCAAGTAATTGCAATATAAGTATAAAATATCTAAATGTGTTTGAAGCAGTTGACTTACCTAAAATACCCATGTCATCAGAAAATAATAGTAAATAGTAAAATCAACACAATATCATTAATATTCAAACCAGAGTTAATGCAATCTTATAGGTAACGTTTCAGGTCTTCAACCAATAAAGAAAACGCAATCTGCGTCATTATCTCCCCTTGCCTCAGTTTTTTTAATGACGCTAGTTATGTTTTTGAAAAATCGCCAAAGTATCTTGGTTTGTGTTTTCTGAAATTTTTAGTCCCCAACATTTTGTTCCTATAACAACAGACTTTCTTCATACGGATTAAGTCCTTATAAAATAACCACTTCCATGTGTTATGTAACGTAGTATGTGCACTTATTACTGTATGATCAATTATTTTTCAAGTCTCATTTTGATAGGTTTATTATACCCTGGCTTCCGATGTCCCATGTACAAGTCGTTATATATTCAATTTATGTTCTGTTCGGAAATATAATTTGGTAATCTCCTCTGAAACCGCAAGGCACAGATGTTTGTTATTTGACAAGTAATATTCGCTTTGTTTGTTCAAATCATGCCCCTTGCATCCACAATTGCCACGCTCAAGTCTCAAATTATTTATTAAGATTTGTATAATAAATATTAACACACTTTAAATCTCTTCTCTGAAACTGTAAGGGGCAGATGCCTGATATATGGTGTAAAATATATGCTAGTTATTCTCTCTAAGTTTGTCAAAATCATCCGCCTGTGGTCAAAACTAATGAAGGCTAATTCATTCCCCGAAAATATCCGGCTGGAAATAGTCACACCGTGTTTATTTGCGTACCGGATGATCTTGGCATGCGTTTCGTTATCATATCGACCTAACGTCCGGTCTGAGTTTCAGGCCAACCATGACTTGCAAAGTTCCATCGAAAGAATCATTTAACTTAAGTAAATTGGCTCGCCTATGAATATTATCTATAGGGGTTTAGCCACTTGTTGCTGTTTTAATAAAAACGAATTTTATTTCAAGTCCCGCATACGAATATTTGACGTTTAAATACACTTGTTGAAAAAGGATTCCCCCTTTTTTCATATTTTCACGAATAAATTAATTGTGCATGTATAATTGTATAAATCCATGTCAAGGTTTTTATTCAAAACTGTATCGTTATATAAACAGGCTCGCGGAAATGCATTTATTTAGTATCAACTATGCGGAGCGAGTGTTCAATGGCATGGACGGGATCGTGTATATACAATAACAATTTGCACATAGACAAACACGTCACGTCTATGCGGTGACACGCACATGTGGTTTCGCATTCCTGTCAGTGGAGGTTTCCGAAAAGGACGATAAGTTAATGGCAACATGTTTTATTTTATTTCTATGCGTTTATTTATATAACTCATACATAAATACGTGTCCTGACACTCCGGTAAAATAACCGTATTCACCGACTGCATAGTATGTAAACAATCGCAAGACGTTGTGTTAATCAAATGTCGTCCATAACATACAAGTATTTCACAACACTACATACCTTTAATGATTTATAACAAATATTTGCAACGCTTTCGTACGCGTTTCCTGATTATTTAACGATATTGAACGTGGTATTGTATTGGAACATTTAGTGCTGAAAGTTGAGTATAATTTACTTATCTTTAATCTTACATAATATGTCATGAAATTACTCAAGAAGATCAGAACGACGTTCTGTTATACTTCTAAATACTTTACCTATAGACATTGATTTAACGTTTTCAATTGCACCGAACTCACAAATGGTTACCGCTGTTGACCTCATCATCGCTTGCTGTTAAGCTTCCTAAAATATTTGTAAAGCCACTATATACCTTTGCATTTGTTCGTACCTCCACCAAGAAAAAATTGTCAACAAATGCTCAATACTGGCATGTCTTTTCATTAATATTCAAATAGTACTGCGTTTCGATAAACAAATGTTACGTAGAATATGTGTATGAATCTTAACATTCACAGTTCCAATAGCATATTAATCACAACCATATGTGTCCATTTCAAATGACTTCCTTATTTCTTGTCAAGTGGACTGAATACAATCTGTTGCGAGGCTCATGGCTATTTGGGTTATCATAATAGTAATTCATGATTTGTACTGCCTTTAAAAAATGAACGATCGCTTATCAAGCAATTGAATAGTAGTATCCATGTTATAGTTCAATTATTGGCAACAACCGTTAGTGTATTCAGTTCAAGGTCTTACTGTGAAAATCCGCTTTGGGATCATATTTAACTATGTTTTGTCGAAGTGTTCGATTTGTGAAAGGATTCCAGTCACATATAGACTGGTAAATATACAAAGTTACCGAATTTCGGTCATTAGACTCAGGCTAGTTCAAAAACTTAAAAAGACAATGTCTATCACAGTGTACCGTAATAAGTAATATATAAACTTATAATTGTAGCGTCTGGATTAAAATCCTGAGAATTGAGTTATGTTAAATGTAACATGACCTTGTTCTTTAAAGTAATTAGATCTATATTTAGTTAGTCCAATGTCAAATTCAATTCATAATGTTCAACGAGTAGTTTCATTGAAATCTGTCCGTCACACAAGATTAACACTCTTTACTGTAGACTTTTTGAGACTAAATTATCGTTGTTATTGACTTTGTATCGAATTGTACAAAACGCGTTAAGATAACAAATTCGTATAGGTATTAAATGTTTTATGTGCGTGTCTGTGCGAATTCCTTAATATTTGGTTGAAATAAAAATCAATTCACATTTTCAAAGCGACTTGTTTGTGTGTGTAGTAACCACACTATGCAACAAAACGTCATAATTAAAAAACAAATTTGGCAGAATTCGGTAATTTAATAATTCATTTAAATAATCGGCTATTGTTGCCCAAGAAGAAGAATACAAAAGCGTTCACAACTACAACCATATGACCGGTCGTTTAATATTTGATCCGATTTAATAATATTTCACTGCCTTATTCACACATACACGGGTATCTTCAATACAATCGTACATAAAGCGTTTTTCCCTTTACGGCGTTTGCTAACATATTTCCAAAGTTGAAGGCCCAATACATGGATTGGGTTTTAATCGTTTTGCTATGTTGTTACTTACGTGCTTTTTCAGCGGCAGGGCAATATTGTCGAAATCAATATTTGTTTTTACTCACTAAACACTTCAGCCCCGTCAAGAGGTTTCACATCAATATGCTTACATATATATTTTATATTCTCCACGATCTTAAAATGCAACCATTTAATGTGACCATCATATTGTTAATGACGAAACAAACTACCATGCAGCGTTGTGATTCCTTTTTACAACTGACGGTATGCCATCAATAAGTCGATTATGGGATCGGTTACTTATACTTCAACTGCCTCCATCACATTTGTCCCTCTTTCAGCTTGTTTCAATTTTTTTTTTTTGCTTTTGCAAAATGAGAAACATAACACGTGTTCCATAGACAGGCACTATTCAAACCTGATAGAACGTGTTCTATTTGTGCATAAATATGAACTTTTCAAAGGCGCTTTTTTTGATTTTGTATATATTGCTTTTGTGTTCCAATTACAATGCAGAGGCGTCAACATCTCAAGCGCCGGAATCACATTCAACTGCCTCACCGACTACGGAATCGTTGAAATATGTGTACATTGGCATTGGGCTCGGCGTCTTTGTGTTGGTTGTCATCAATGTAGCAGTTATTGTCATCATAACAAAGAAGTAAGCTTGAACATTACTTGTTAATATTACATTTATGTTCAATGTTAAATTATAGATACTGAAGAAAACTTAAATGGTTTACTGTATACGATTTAACTTAATACATCCAATGTAATTCAATTATAATCCATAATGTGATGTACGACAAAACATGCATGATTATTCGAGCAAGCGTTCATTACACAGGTACAAAACATTCGCATTGTGTACATGCGTAGAAATTAAAGTGTCTGATTACATTTGCTTGTCTTAAAATAGAAAACGTTTGAAAGTTCTCAACTTGCGCCATAATCTTCACGTATTTATCCGACCCATTAAACTTCTACAACTCCTTTGTGTGTAAGTTTAAGGCCACCAAGCGAATGCGGGACAAATTCATGAGGGGTAGTTCTTTTCTCTCCTTCATTTTCTTACGACAGATGATTCCAACCATTATTTTTGTTCCTAGAGGCATCAATGGTATCTTAAGCTTAGGGTTGTCTTGGAAGTTACAAGAAGTTTGATTGCTGCTGGTTTTAAACTTTGAAAGTCATATTTATTTGTAACCTTTTCCTTCACATTGTTGTGCACATTGGTTTCGTGTTATAAGTGATTTCAAATTATGTATTTATATATTTATTTGTAATTACTTAATGCATTATTGTTTAAATGTATTTATTTATTGATGTGTTAATGTATTTATTTTTATTTATAATTATATAATTTACAATTAACCTTTGTAAAAGAATACGCAGGAGGCGTAATACCCCAAGCTATCCGATGACAGACCGCCAACAGATGACGCAATGCGTTCCCTCTCAGATAGATGCTGTACGTTGCAACGCCTTAATACAAACACAGTTATTTATATGATATTGCTCTAGACTATCTGTAATATTGATGATACAACACAACTGTAAAATTATTGAAACGACAAGATATTGGGGAAAGACGAATGTAGATAAAGTGAGCCACTTTTCCTTAGTATTTTGCTTACTCGTTCGTTGCAAACCGACCTTTTTGCTAGCTGATCGCTAAATTACAAGGTGTGTTTAAAATATTATCGATTACCTAGCAAGCAACGAGAGAGTGAGCAAAGTATTAAGGAAAGTGTGTTTGTGTTTTAAAATCTTCAATATGGATCGATCACATGGTCAGTCTTTCGCCAAAGCCGCCATGTTAGCCAAATAATGTGTTACTGTAATGGCCACTATACATATTTGACTGATTCTTTCTAAAAGCTGAAATATTCAAATACTAGAATAATCAAGTTGTAAATTGATTCGTTTTGCACGGTTGAGTAAAAGAAAACCAGGCCTGCAGACGATTCCTCGCTCAAACTGTGAAATGAATTCATTGTAGTATTCAATGATCATTGCCAACTGATAGTATTTTAAGTGTAAATAAAACAGACGCTTTTAAAATGCAATCAATACCAAGGTTGTGGATGCCAAAATTATATATTATTTAATTTGGTTAAAATTCATACATGATGATATTTGAAAGAATTGTGCACACACGAAACGATAATATCTTCTATACAATAATAATAATAAATAATATATTTATATAACCTAGCATCGTAATGAACATGAGCCAGACCACACTTACCTTATTATGCAGTTGAGAGATTATCAACCACTGGCAGATCGTGGTCTGATGGGAAGAGACTATGATCGCATAGCAGACCGTGATGTGCTTCCAAGAGAGTATGATGAGGTAGAGATCACAGAGACGAGCCTTCAGTCTGACGTCCCACAATACAGGGCGCCACTAGCAGCAAGGACGATGGTTACCTAAACCAATGACTGAAAAGATGTCAAGGGACATATCAATACCACTAAAACCAAAGGACTAGCCGTAGCCGTAACGTTAAACGAGTGTCACTTGCAACATAACACCAGTTCCAACAGAGCTTTCAATGGATATACATGCCCTGCTTTAAAAGACAAGCAATTGTCCCTTCGCGCAAAACATCAAGGCATCATATTTTTTATCCACATGTATGCAACCTTGTAAAGTGCGAAGGAATTGTTTATATTGTAAAAAAAATAAATATTTTGCTTATTTACATTTTATTGATAAAAAATGTATCACAATAACAATACCAAATTAAAATTGAGTTGTTAGTTTAAAGAAAAACATATTTAGATAATTTGTATTCTCTCAAACAGGAATCTGTTTATTGATGTTTGCGACTAATTGTGTGTGCCTGTTTTTCCTTAATGTCCTTAATGTAGGATATTCTAATAGTTAAATATTTATTTGACGCTTTCCTTTCGTGATGTGAGTTCTGTTTATATTATGTTTATTCTTGATATACAATAACGATGTACAATGTGCATGCAAATTGATGTATTTCTTACGTTTATCACATGGCCATGAGACAAAATACTCAAACTTTGAATGACGAGTTCAGCATACAACCGTCACATTTTGAATGTATGAATTTCTTTTATTGAAATAATGCGATTTAAACGAACTAGTTTGCTGAATAATGTAAACAATTAAGTTTAAAACATTTTTTTAAGTTCACAGACTGTTGGCTTAATATTCGTAGTCCGGAATGTAATAAATATTGGACAAAACAAACACTAATATGGCGGTACAAATGATTTCAACCCTTGTATTCATTTTGAAATCACATACCGTATCAATTATACTGTATACTTATTTCAATGAAGCTACCAGTGTTACACAACATGGATCATCGGTGTTTGTTATGTCCAATGAAAATATTTCGTCTAGAAATACGGATTTCCAGAGTTCCGTTACAATTTTGATCAATTTTGCCAAGAACTATTTCGCTGTTTTCATACGCTTGAATTACCTTTCTTGCCGTTTCTTGAATTATTTTAGCCCGTAAGTATGGTTGTATTTCATATTGATTGATGAAAGTTAGTAAAGCGAAGTCAACAATACTATGCTTATATGAGTTATGGGTATTCTTGTATGTATATGTATATGAACATCAGTGTTATTCTTAACGTGTCAAATTTAAGATTGTAGATTTTGTTATATATTACGCAAATGAAATGTGAATGTCGTTGCTGCAATTCGTCAAATAGTTGTATGAAAAATAGTATAGCGAGAATACATGCGTGGTGTGCACATACTTGGCTGAATCAAGCATCACATTCAGTCGTGTTTTAATATTACAAAATATTATTACTTACGACTGAAGTAGTTTGTTTTTGCATGATATTAAAATACATAGATTGCTTTGAGAATAGTCTAAAACCGCTTTTTATCACATGCTATACCCTGTTTCCCATGGTATACAACCATTACATTTTTTTTACACATGTGTAATACAACATTTTTAAGCGTTTTCATTGGCTTAGATTTCGTTTATTGACCAATCGCATTTTGTTATTTTGCTGAAATGACGTTGCAACGTCAAATGACGTCACGAAATGTAAACAACATTCTGGATTTATCATTATGTTTTCGTAAATATTTATTTAATTTGCTCTAAAGCATGTGATAAACAAAAAATGACACTCGTTGTCATTTCATACCATATTTTATGAACTCATCCAGGAAATTCGTTAGTAAGCTCGCCAAAGGCTCACTTACTAACAAAATTCCTGAACTCGTTTAATAAAATATGGTATGATATAACAACTCTTGCCAGATTCTATATATCTTTTTGACACGCATGATATTGTTACATTGGATTAATGCATTACGCTATATTAGAAGTCTTAATATTTATATTCTTATATTGTGAGAAAAGAATTGAACTTAATATCATATTTCTGTACTTCGATATTATTTATTCTAGAAAACTTTAAACTTTAAATCATGAACAATTGATATATTCTTTTGATGAATGGACTGTACAGTGTACGCACATTGCATGCAGATATTTCTTTGTTCCCTTTTTCTTTAAAAAAAATTAATGTCGTGCGAATATATCTCGAAGCTAGTGTTTCGTTAGATTTCTGAACATATGTTTCGATGTTATTTATCATTGAAATAAATGAACTGGTACAATGCACTATACTTTCTTTGTTATATGTCCTTGAGGAATACACTGACTGTATATTTAGAAAATCGATTTAGATATTATTGGTTAATGAGAAAAATAATCTCTATCGAACAGATGTACTGGATAATATATATTAATTTAATGAATGTATATATATAACTATTGAATACATGTGTTTTGATTTTGTTTAGTTTTTTTTACAGAAATAACTTTGTATTGTGAACATGTATTTTGATTTTGTTTCAGATAACATAACTGAATAACTTTCAAACGTATATTGTTGGTTATGACATAAATGAAATGTATATAGGGTACATATAGTTTTACTGTATGTTTTCCTTTTACTTAATAACTGTATATTGATCGCAAGTATAGAGTACTGGTTTTTTTTACGGGAGATGTTATAACTGTAAATGATCCAAATGTATCTTGATTTTATTCTTTCCGGTTTTAAAAGTACGGGATATTGCTCACATACATTTTGATTTGGAGGACATACATCAATTGTATTGTGTGTGCATGTGTGTGGATCTTATATTTTCATGCTATAAACGAACATGAGCTGTATTGAGCAAATATATTTAGATACAATATATGATTAAGATGTATAATTCCTTATTTAAATGAATGAAAATAGTGCGCATATGTCGTTTGTTTGTATGTAAATGCAATGGTCGTTGCACAGCTGTATCGCCAGTTTTTATGATGTTTTGTGCTTAATGTTGTATTGTATGTATTGTCTTATATAGCATAAACAATTGGTCATATGCCTTAAATTAAAGACTAACAGACACGAATTTCTATCCTGTCAATGATTCCTGAGTTTCATTTCATCAATATATTTGATAAAAGCTGATTATTCGCATTACGTCTTGATTTCTTTGTGAAACTACATAAAACTGATCTCGCTTCATATTCTACGGGAGTGTTAATACGAGACATATATATACTCAATATACTTTATGCAGACATTTTATAATCGTCTTGGACGATAATTTGTATTCGACAAAATTCAAAATGGCGGACACTCAATACAATTAAAATGGATTGCTGTCAGCCTTCTTGAATAAAATAATGTTCTTCGAAGTTTCTTCATTTAATATAAAACTTCTCACGTTTTATATATATGTATATATAAACACAATATGGCTGGACGACAGTTATTATTTTGTTATGTCAATAGTGATTATAAGTCGCCACCTTGGGTTTGCTTAATCTAACACAACAGCAGTTTTGTTAAAAATGAGCACACTTGATGGACTCAATGCGTGGAAGCATTTTAAATAAATATATTGTTGAACAAAAGTCTAAATAAGAGACTGGTGGCCATAATTTTATTTAGCCGAATTGTTGCATTAAGGATCTGTTTTATTTTGTGAAGACGTACATACAATTTCATGCGGTTGATAAACATAATGCGTACAAGTGTTCGACATAAAGATTACACCAAAAATACAAGCCAGTCGACTTATTGCTATCTTAAATTGTTAAAAGTGTCAATTTTATTAAGTAAACTTCGTTAACATGTTTTGACAGATTTTGATTCAGATCGAAGTAGTTGCTCTAAATGATAACTTTATTTATGTATTTATTTACCTTAATTTCGAAAAAAGTAAACATGCAAAATGGCTTACTGGAGGTTAACTATAGCTTTCATTGGTTATAAGCACTGTTGTATCTGTAGTACACACAAATATTGTATATGATATCTATTTATATCTGTATGTTAAGCTGCACTGAACTTAAATGGAATTTAATCATACTTTCAGTCTTTTTGGTTTTACTTATTACGTATGGAACATACTTGCGTATATACAAACTGAATATCATTATAGGGATTAAGGCACTTAAATATATAATACGAAATCGTAGTATTCATCGGTTACATAGAATCGATATGTATACAAAACAATGTAGCCATGTAACCATTTTTTTCGATATAATGCGAATCTATCTTTTATTTAAATATATTGTTCCGAAACGTAGGGTTTGAAAACAGCACAATTAGTATTATATTATATATGTTAAAGCATATATTTGCTTTCGCCTGCTCTTAGTTTTCTAGTTGCTGATTTTTTCAACGCAAACTGACATTTTTGTCTGACAGTTTCTACCATTTGCCTTACAGATTGGTTAGATATAAATAAACCGTATTTCTTTATGTAATGTTGCGTATATATATTGTACATACTGGCTTGTATAAGATGCTTTAGTCCCTTCCCTTTATTTAATGTCTATATTGGAATACTTATATATATATTGTTTAAAGCGACTATGCCAACAAAAGTCGTCTAGCTGTAGTATACACTTAAAACATAACGTTAATAACCCAAGTTACAAATATCTATAATAATTAACATATTATTGAAATAACTATAACTTTCTGGGAAAGAAACGAAACAATGTAGATCGTGTTTCTTCGACTTTTTTTGTTGTTTACACCCAACCACATGTTAACTTTTTACACTCTCCGTGTTATTTATAATTGTTTTTCTTTTTTTTTAGTATTTTTGTTAATGTGTTTGTATATTCATTTCTTAAATGTTATATTATTATTTTGCTTCGGGAATATAATCTGTTGGTATGAACTCTCACGGTGGATGTATGAATGTAATTCTTTCCTTCAGTATATTACAGTATAATAAATATAGCCTCTTTCTTAGAGTTTTATTTGTTTGTTAAACCAACAACTTACCGAGCGTAAAAAGAGTAAGTATTTACACGATTAGTGTTTTCATGTAATGGGTCATGTAAGTTTGAAAGTCACACTCGTATAGAATACCTAATGTGAATGTTACATCGTTCTAAATCTTGTAAGATTGCTTTCATTACATTTTAAAGGGACATGAATAAGCTGATTAATGAACTCTGTTTATATATATATCTTTCATCAATTTGAAATAATTGTATGAAGGAAGCTGCACGCACAAATGACACACCAACACGGTTACCATAGGACATTTAGTCCGAATGAGATGCATCTTAAAGAAAATACCATACCAGCTAGGTAACTGTCTTATATCAAATCTAAATGAAATTGAGTTACAAGCAGATACATACCGACAACACCAATGATACTCCCCATAGCAGTTAGTTGACAATATGAAAGCAAGTCAGCGTAACAATTAGCTACATGCAGATAAATAGCGGCACACCATCTTATAAGTTACGCTTTGATTACACGAGATGTAACTATAAGATGTACAGAATGTTGTTTGTTTTTCAATGTGTCATACACAACACACATATAGAAGCAGATATATACTGCTATCAAACTTGTAATTCAACCAATACACCTTTATTTCATAACATAATATTGCTGTTCTATGCTGTAATCACAAACGTTACTGTCCGAAAGAACTAAATAACAATATGATTTTGAAATGATATTGCAATTTGTTTTGACATCACCAAAATGGTATTAATCCAAAAAGCTATATTACATTAAGATTTTCCAGTCTATATTTACATCACACATATTACAACCAACAACAGCAATATAAGAATATGATAGCGACATCTTTACTGCCATCGCAAATATAAAAATACAAAACAGATAGTTTACAATATGATAAAATAGTCTATACTTCAAAATAATCCTCACACCAGCTATATAACGTTATGATATCGATAGTCTGTACTGGCATAACACATATTAGACATCAATGCGGTTTGGAAACAAAAGGATACCACCAGTTTTAATTGACATCACAAATAATGCTTCTCCCATAACAGCTGTTTGATAATGTGAAACCATATGACTACGCTAGTTTATACTCACATTACAATTGTTACTTATAAAAACGTTGCCATATGATATCGCCATTCTATACTTCTATTACACAATGTTGCTTCCCACAACCGCTAAGTTAGACTATTATATCGCCGATTTATGATGAAATCGCAAATGTTACTAAGCACAACCGCTACGTTACGATATCGCCAGTCTAAACTGACATCATCAAAGTTGTATTAACTATAACATCTATATTACAGTCAGATATTCCCAGACTATGCTGGCATTATAGCTATTTCTCAACACAAAATCTATGTAAGAATATGATATCGACAGTCTTTACTGACATCGCAAATATCAATCCTAAAAACAGAAAGTTTACAATATGATATAACCTAATTTAATTACATCGCAAATGTTACTTTTTAAAATAGACATGACCGTCCGCCATTTTGTCACAGGAAGTGGTTATAAACCACTATATTTTTGGTCAACAATACAGAAACGAACATCATGTAAGTGAACAACATCACCGAGATGAACGACATCACTGAATTTGACATAATAAGACAGTGCCTCGACAAATCATTACATATTTAAACAAGATAACACTATTATTTAACATTATAAGATTTTGTTTAAACAACTCAACGCAATATTTTGACAAAATAACAGGACTATTTGACATAATAAGACAGGGTGAAGACAAGTTAAAACCGCATCTGGACAAGATAGAATGACGCTTTGACATAATAGGACTGAGTTTTGACGTGTCAACACCACATTTAGACAAGATCAAATGATGGTTCGACATAATAAGACTGTATGTTGAAAAGTCAACATCACATTAATTTGGAAAAGATAACATGACGGTTTAACATAAAAATACTGTATTTTGACAAGTCCACGCGCAACATTTGGACAAGATAACATCACTGTTTGACATAAGAAGACTGTATTTGGACAAGTCAACACAACATTTGGACATAATCACACAATTGTTTGACATAATAAGACTGTATTTTGACAAGTCAACACCACATTTTGACAAGTTAACATGACGGTTTGACAAGTTAACACCACATTTGAACAAGATAAAAACGACTGTTTGATATAATAAGACTGTGTTTTGACATGGCAACACCACATTTGGGCAAGTTAACATGACGGTTTGACGAGTCAATACCACATTTGGACAAGAAAACACGACTATTTGACATAATGTTTTGACAAGTCAACACCTCGTACATTTGGACAAGATAACATGACGGTTTGACAAGTCAGCACCACATTTGGACAAGATAGCACGACGGTTTGACTTAATAGGACTGTATTCTGACACGTCATCATCAAATTTAGACAAGATAATACGACGATTTGACATAAAAGAACTGCATTTCGACAAGTCAACACCACAAGTGAACATAATTACACGACTGTTTGACATAATAAGACTGTATTTTGACAAGTCAACACCACATATTGACAAAATATCACGACGGTTTGACATAATAAGACACCTTCAAAAGAAGACAGAAATAATTGTAACAACGTAAGACAGCTATGGCGTTCCGTACTATAAGGTCTTTCACTAAAACGTATGACACAACCAGCTTTCCGTACTTTTATTTGTGTTCGATTGAATACGCAATTTATGACGTACCTTGTGTGACGTAATTTCTGTGACGAAACACGCAAGTTTAAGCTAAGTATGTTTGTCACGCATCCTTTGAAACTTCGATATGAATAAAATATATCGCTTGGATTTCGTAAATCGTGTTTTTGGTCACATTGTACATAAGCATTCGATACAAAGGTGTTTTTTATCCCCACGCTTTTTGAAAAAAAGGTGGGGATATTGTGGTTATCTCCGCCGTCCGTCCGTCCGTCCGTCTGTCTGTCTGTCTGTCTGTCCGTCCGTCCTGGCCACTATCTCCTCCTACACTAAAAGCACTAGAACCTTGAAACTTACACACATGGTAGCTATGAGTATATGTGCGACCCTGCACTATTTGGAATTTTGATCTGACCCCTGGGTCAAAAGTTATAGCGATTGGGGTGGGGCCGTCAGAAATAATCACTCATTTTTTTAGGTTATTTTACATTTACTTCTTTATTTCTACACCGATTCACTTCAAATTGATACTGGACCTCTCTTATGACAATACGGTCAATCTCAACCATGCATGGCCCCATTTCCAACCCTGGGGCGCCCCGCCCACAAAGGCCACACCCACCAAAAATTTCCATTTACTATAATTTTTTCATTTCTACACGGATTCACTTCAAATTGATACTGAACGTTTGTTATGACATTAGGGTCAATCTCAACTATGCATGGCCCCAATCCCAACCCTGGGGCGCCCGCCCACATAGGCCACACCCACCAAAAAATTCCATTTACTATATTTTTTTCATTTCTACACGGATTCACTTCAAATTGATACTGAACTTCTCTTATGACATTAGGGTCAATCTCAACTATGCATGGCCCCATAACCAACCCTGGGGCCCCGCCCACATAGACCACACCCACCCAAAATTGCCTTTACTATAATTTCTTCATTTCTACACCGATTCACTTCAAATTGATATTGAACTTCTCTTATGACAATACAGTCAATCTCAACTATGCATGGCACAATTACCAACCCTGGGGCGCCCCGCCCACATAGACCACACCCACCCAAAATTGCCTTTTACTATAATTTCTTCATTTCTACACCGATTCACTTCAAATTGATACTGAACTTCTCTTATGACAATACGGTCAAGCTCAACTATGCATGGCACAATTACCAACCCTGGGGCGCCCTGCCCACATATGTCACACCCACCCAAAATTGCCTTTTACTATAACTTCTTCATTTCTACACCAATTCACTTCTAATTGATGATGAACTTCTCTTATGACAATACGGTCAATCTCAGCTATGCATGGCCCCATGACCAACCCTGGGGCACACCTAGGTCAAACATTCGGCGTGGGGATACGCGTCGGCCTCTGCCGCGCCATTTCTAGTTTTTATTTGTGGTTTAAAACAAATTTATACCAAAGCCTTAAAAGGATGGAATAACAGAAAATGTAAGTGCATATCTTCGTAATTTAAATTTTGTGTTTTGACTCCTGTTCAAATATCTTTGAATGCCATATTTTGACTCCTCTAGGCAGTCTGTTGAAGTTGTGTTGTTCTAAAAAGGGATTAAGGTACCCTGTTTTCCTGTCTATCCGGCCACTTAAGAATATAATAAGCTGTAGCTTGTAAATAAACACAAAAATAAAAAATAATAACAATATGTATTAAAGGGGCCTTTTCACAGATTTGGGCATTTTTTAATGCATTCATTAAATGCTTTATATTGATAAATGTAAACATTGGATCGTAAAGGCTTCAGTAAAAAATCAAGAATAAAATTAAAAAAAGGAAAAGAACATTGCCCGGAGCAGGTTTCGAACCAGTGACCCCTGGAGTCCTGCCAGAGTCCTGAAGTAAAAACGCTTTAGCCTACTGAGCTATTCCGCCGACTACACATACTTGACGTATTTTATACCTTATATAAGCAATCTTCGTAGTTTCACAAAATTTAACGACAAAAACAGAACTCTCCAAATTATTCAATCGTTTCGCGTTGCAACGATTTATAATTTTTAGGTTTTAAAATCGTCAAAAGATGCATATAATGGCTATATTAGACCATGGTAAATGTTCAGTATTACTGTTTCCTCACAAATATCATAACTAAAACGAAAATTTGCGAATCTGAAACAACTTTTTTCAATTTTGTCAGTTTACCAAAGCGTTTAAAGATCCCTTTAAAGGGGCCTTTTCACAGATTTGGGCATTTTTTAACTTATTAATTAAATGCTTTATATTGATAAATGTATGTAAACATTGGATCGTAAAAGCTCCAGTAAAAAATCAAGAATAAAATTTAAAAAAGGAAAAGAACATTGCCCGGACCAGGTTTCGAACCAGTGACCCCTGGAGTCCTGCCAGAGTCCTGAAGTAAAAACGCTTTAGCTTACCGAGCTATTCTGCCGAGTACATATACTTGAAGTATTTTATACCTTATATAAGCAATCTTCGTAGTCTCACAAAATTTTACGACAAAAACAGAACTCTCCAAATTATTCAATCGTTTCGCGTTGCAACGCTTTATAATTTTTAGGTTTTAAAATCGTCAAAAGATGCATATAATGGCTATATTCGACCATGGTAAATGTTCAGTATTACTGTTTCCTCACAAATATCATAACTAAAACGAAAATTTGCGAATCTGAAACAACTTTTTTCAATTTTGTCAATTTACCAAAGCGTGAAAAGATCCCTTTAACGCAATATAAATAACAAACAAGTTTTAACTTGAACTTTCATCGGAAATGGTTTGTTTGGAGCGATTTTTTTCCTTTCTTTATAAAGTACCGGGAAACGGCACTTTTTCAAAGAGGGAAAAACTTCAAATTTCCCAATTGCGGTCAAAAAAATTCCCAATTGTAGGTTTCTACAAATATAAATATTTTTTTTAATAAATTGCAACATTTAATCAATTAGTTTTCCTATGCAGCTGTTTGGCTTGAACCTTAATAACAATACTACTGACAACTTGATATTTAGTTATCAATTAAAAAGTATTTGGGAGCAAAAAATCAAATACACCAATTTCCCAATATGAAGACTTCACGACGCGAATTTTCCCAATTTCAGGTTTTTTCGTGAACAATTTTCCCAATTGGGCTGGTACAGGTACTTTTCCCAATTGGGAAAAAAAATTCGCTAGTTTGCAAATAAATACCTCTTTTTTATTTGACAGTTGTAGGTCAGGATCGCTCTGACACTTATAATCTATTAGGCCACTCTGATAGGTCGAACATTGGCGCGTGCAGAATGAGATTCGGTACAGGGTATCGCTTAATTTTCGTAAAGGCTGTGTTGAGCGAGTTGTTATGTTTTTGTGAGTGTATATTTTATAACATTATATGCAACGAAATTCGGTAACAAAACGATTATGTATTCACATAAAACAAACATATTAAGGTGATAAGGATCACGCTTTTTTGCCGAACAAATTTATGTAAACATGTTTACAAATTACCAATTTAACAATTTAAAGAAACGTATCCTTGGATGTTTAAGAACAACGAATACAACGGAACTCGTCTCAGCGTCTTACAACCTTTGGCAGAATGCCAAGTGGACCCAATGTCACATAAAGGATACGTCGCAATTTCCCCAGATGAGAATTTTAAGAGTCGGGCGATCATTCATATTTGATGGCTGCCGTTGATCACAAACGCAGCAGACATCGTTATCATCGACATCATCATCAATGTCAGCCTCTGAATCCTCATGTTCGTGGATAGTACTGGCTGACGGCATAGTCGTGATGGTTGGCCTCCTTTTTGCGGGCTTCTTTTCTTTGTCGTGCTCATTTGGTGTCGAGTTCTCCGTATCTAGCTCCTCTTGATGGGCATCGATTTCCATCATGTATTGTTGGCCGGTAATTTCTCGGCCACTTTGATTTGGTTTCGCTCTTTTTTTATCTTACATCTGCACGAACAAAACTCTAAGTTCGCAAATGTTTGGACCACTTTGTTCGTCAGATATTCCAGAGCCGCCTCTTTCCCCCTTGAACTGCATTTAACTTTCTTAACTGGCGTTTCATCCCTAAACGCTTCACATGGGAGTTGTTCCGGCGAGATGGCGTTTCTATTAAACGGGAAAATTCCCACCTTCCTAAATGCCGATATTATGATTAGGGGGGCTGACAGCTTTTAAATAAGCCTTGCACGCGATACGGGCTACTTCATATTTCATTACAACCTTTCCCATGTTTGCCTGTATGTAGGCTGCGCATTCGGAGTAGTAGTACCGTTTGAATGGTCCAAATACCACAACATCGAAAGGCTGTATGATATGTGAAGCGTGGGCAAGCGAAACGAACACATATATGTTCCGTTCTCTAGCAAAATGGATAATATCAGCGACGTATGGGTTTTATGGCCGTCAAATATCAACAACACCGATTGGCTCATATCGGAATGCGTGTCCATGTATTCTTTGAACACATCTCTATTTGAACATCCGGTTTCCGACATTGTTGCCATTGCTCCGGTCCCGTTCATTAGTTCCTCGTTCATCATTTTGCCTTTGAAGTCAAAGAAAGGTGGTATGTGGTTCCAAGCAGCGTTGGCGCGAGCTATGAGTGTGGTAGTTGTTGATCGCGGTAAAGTTACTGCCTGGGGCTTTTCTTTTGTGGGGGCAATCACATTTGGTGGGCGATGCTCAGGACTAATGCCAGTTTTGTCCATATTTTACACGCGCTCGGGGCAGTCATCCTAGATTGATGTATAAATATTCTGCAGACTCTGGTGTCGATTTTTTGTTACTTACTCTCTTAAGCGAACGGTTTCTTGGATACAACTCTCGACTGCCACCTCTGCAAAATCCATACAACCAGCATATGCTGACGGGCTTGTCCATTGGCCTTCTCCCAGATCGGAAAGCCTTCCCGCCGGCATATTTCTGCAGAGTTGCATTTTACACACCATAACCCAACCGTGCCTTCACCGCGGTGATTTCGAAAAGACCTAGCTCTTCTTCTTCTAAGAAGAGGGTTTCTCTCCCGAAATCATCAGGGTCAATCTCGCCGCTTATCCTGTCACGAAGCGTCTGGGACGGAATACCAAATTCCAAAGCAGTATTCCGTATGGATTTCACACGAATCTCAAATACAGCCTTTATAGTTTCTGGAGAATATTTCCTGTGCCAGATACGTACCTTAATGGATTTGCATAGCACAGTAGGTGTGTGATAATTTAATAACGGACGCAAATTGGATATTAATTGTAAACGCTTAATTTTAGCGGATTAGCAAAAACCCATTGTTGAAATATAGACGGGCCTCAAATTAAGTTCTACAGTATAAACAGAGAAGTAGTCACGTGACCCGATAAAAGCATTGAGTGATGGAATTGTAAAAATATGACAAAAAATAACATTTTATGAGTTACTCGCACATAAAATTAATGTTAAATTATGTACAGGTGAATGCGTTAAAAACTGCTATTACGGTTTACACATGTGTTGTCGTATTTTACACTTCTGACGATCAAGAAACACATGTTTTGGAAACTTGCTCAGAATTCGGACACGTGCGGATACTCGGATTTACAGTTTATTACGTCTTAAGAAAGAATATATAGAAATGACCGAATAGATAGGATACCAGACATGGCGAGAGACCGTCACAATTTACAGTCCAGGAGACCAGGAGAAAATAATCACAGGCCAGTTGAAATTTGCACAGGCCTCAATTGTAAGTGTTTGACCAGGGAGTTTATAGAGCCCTTATTCTCGGCATGGCAAAGTAAATTCACAAAAGAGAAAACATAAGCATACAAATTTGAGTTGGGGAAATAAATTAAGCGTGTTTGTTACAGTTTGTGGATATATTGACGCTTTAAACATATATACTCGACTGTTGTCGATGTATTTAGCTAAGAATAATTAAAATATTAAATAAGTTTACCTTTAAATATCCATTTCACTAACATGCCATTTCAGTAAACTGTATACAGTGGCAAACATAATAAAGCAGAATATGCGCATGAATCTGATTAAACACAGATCCACTTACATATAAATTGAATCATGTATGTCTTGTGTTTGCATTTTCCAACGATAATCTTGTAACTGTTAGATGTAGTTTCCTTCGCGAGTAGACTGCATTCCAATTTTCTAACACTTGTTCTGTGACATTTAGTACATAAATTAAAAAAAAACAGAGTTTTATTTGTATTCAAAACGTATGCTCCGTCGTAGAATGACACGCGCTTTTCATTAATCCATACTAATTATATGTCGTCCGTCCTTAATTCGATTGTTATTTGCTGAGCATCTTTTTTTATCGTCCGCCATCTTGGATCACGTTAACAACATGTGTGCAACGAACGTAAACTCGTATATGTCCGACTACTTACGTGAACCAATAGTTAAGTATGATGTCGTTCGGCGAGACGCTCCGTTAACGTTTTGAATCACTTTCGTAATTTATCGATGCAGTTCGTAACGTAATTCAACGAATTATGTCCGGAAATATTATGAGTCGGTAATCACGAAATAATAAAGTTGTGAAAACTGCAAGAGGGTTACACTCTTTTGAAACAAAAATCGCCGGCCAGTTAGGTCGTCGATTTTTCATTTCACCGTCGGCCTTTTTAAATGTTCGTCGGCAATGGCCGACGGACCGACGGGCTTTTGCCTTGTATCCGATACAATGATAATTATTATTGTTATTTCATCACATATTTATCTTGTATTTACACATTTTGAATGCAATTGACTTTTTTTATCAACCAAAATTCGTTAATAAACTAAATTATCTAAGTCTATGTAACGGCGGCCATATTTATTGAAAGTGCCCTAAAACGACGCTTCTGTTTGGATACCTAATTTCAATGTAAACATAACTGCTGTGGAGACTGAATGCATGGAACATTAGCTCGGGATTGTTGTTTTTACATTTTTATCACTTTTAAAGCGGGTATATACGATTTTTTATATGTGTTAAATTGTAATATATTGATAAAATATGTTACAATAACACAAAATAGGCAAGAAAAATTATACATTAAAGCCGAATTTCATAAAATGCAGCAAAGACAAATTAGCGCCCCGAGACGATAGTGACGTACATATTTTCCTACAATAACCGAATCATTCGTTTTTGTATTAGGATCGGAGATAGTGTTCGTGTGTCGTATGAATAGATTTCGTTGCAGGAATTCAAATAAACCGTTAAACTAAGTTTAGATGCACATCGTACATGTATGGTATACATGCTGGCGAATTCGGCTGTACAGCCGTTTTCTATTTTAGAATTAAATATCTGGCTTATTTCGCATTTTTCGACACATGTTCTTCTTAACTTTTATTTTAATTTATCTTGTTTTACTACTCACCAACACAGTAAGGACACATGAAAACACCACCCCTCCTCACAACTCTCACTTGGGTAAAATAAATTAGATGTACCCAGTGTCCAAACTAAGAACATTGTACCCATTTCACAAACACCATTGAAGTACTCAGTCGAACCTCACTTGGCGTGAATTTATTGCACACACAGCAAACGTCTGTGTCAGCCTCATGCTCTGAAGATTCATCGAAAGCAGGGACAGGTGATAATATTTTTATAATGCCATAAGGTCAAGGTTTTTCAGTGTTGCTCAACGTCTGTGACTTTATCTTCCTGTTTCGTTCATCTTCATGTTCCTGTATGCGCTGAACCATGACAGCCTCATTTATAGCCTTGCCACTGACTACTGAACTGAGGTACTTTCGCTTGTTTTCTGGAATTTTATGTTTTCATCTTTTTTGCAGAAAATTTGGAGACTTCCGTTTCAGAGGGCTGGGTGTTTAGAGGACTGGTTTTTTTATTGTAGGGCATCCGTTGACATGAATATTGAGGATTCTATAGCATTTGGATCATATGGGTAGATGCCGGTTTTGCGAAAGGATGCATACAAATTATTTGGTGACAGTGCTTGTGCATATGCCTAACTTCCAAGTGCACACACATTGAGCCGTGTGATACTTTGCCCACAGTTGTCGCGCATGAACATGTAACAAACAGATCTCAAGACCCGTTCGAAAGGCCAACATCAGGAGGCTGCAACACATGGCCTGTGTGTGCTGGTAGAACAAACAGAATGACGTCCTGTGATATGGCCCAATCAATCAACCCGAGATTAATGTGAGACTTATTGCCACCATAAAGAATCAGAACAGGATTGTCCACACAACGTTCATGTACGTATTTTAGCAAGTGTTGCTCAATGTACCTTTTAAAAACATCACTATTTTTCCAACCGGACTAAGTGATTTTTTGTACCATTTGACTTAATTACAACCACCATCAAAAAATTCCGACTTCATCCGTAACCTTGGAAATGCAAACAATGGCGGAACACTATTATCAATGGCATTTCCGCAACCAATGACTGCCACCGGGGTTCTTGAAGCAGGTGTGACTGCTTGTGGGTGAGATTCGCAGCTTGCAACTACTGAAGGCGGTTTATGGATAGTTGAAAAACCTTTCTCGTTAACATTTTATATCCGTTCTGGCGTATGCTTTCGATCGTACTTGTCAAGGATATGGCCAAGTTCTGTGTAATATGTTGACACAGTTTACGTGTTGGTGGCTTTGGCGCGTTGAATCTCAAGCCCACGAGACTTCAATAATTTAAGCTCGGGCCAGCGTTGCACAAACAGCCTGAACCATTTTGGCGTTAGCGGATGCTCCTTGTCCCGTTTTCCAAGAAAAATTGCATACTCACTTGCCATGTCAACAACTTCTGACCGACTGTATATATATCCACAGCTTGCAATTAATTTCAGATGCTCTGTCTAGTGCGCCTCTTCTTCCTGAGAGAATGAAGAAGGTGGGCAATAATGTGTTTTCTCCGGATTTACTCTCCCATTCAACCTGTATCGCATAGAGGCTTCTGGGATGACATACTCCACGGCAGTGTTTTAATACCCTGTCAGCAACACCATGCCATGTGCTGAGTTTATGAAATTAGGTGAATAGCACCTTTACTTCTTTTGTGGAACCTACAAATAGTTAATAAGTAAATGAAAATAAGCAATAAACATAGCATACAATCACCAACATAAACACTTGCTTGTTACACTTTAATTTAGCATAAGCAAAAAAAATATCCGGATTTCAAATCAAACTTTACGCGTACACCTTTTTCATAGTGAAAATTAATCTATGTACCGTATACGATGTTTCGTCACACGACAGTAACGTGACATATGAATGAAAATAGCGAGCTTTCGCAGACGACACCGATGCATTTCCCCACTGTCTAATTTGCAAAGAGAATTGGGTGTAAAGTATTGACAAGTTTTGCATGATTTAAAATACATCAGATTACATCAATGCAAACCAATAAACCATATCTTACCTTAAAGGCTTTGAACCAGCCATTTTCCACATGAAATACAACAACGAGAGTGATTTGTGCGTTGCCTAGAATCTATTTATGTAAGACGTCAACGGATGTTGCTTATGTACAGGCCCGTAGCCAGGGTTTTGAAAAGGGGGATGCGAATTTTTGCCATCGACGATTGTTATTGAGCAACGAAGTGGCGAAGGGGGTATGTGCGGGAGGGGATGTCCCCCTCCTGCAATCGGGGGCTTTGGAGGTCCCCCCCCCCTAGAAAATTTTGAAAATGAAACGTAAACTACTGCATTCTGTTCACTTTTTAACTGTATTTAGAGACTGCAGTTATAGAGCATTTTTATATGAAATTTCACTTTCATGGACCATACTCAGTGACTGATCGACATGAATATGATATAACATACATGTATTTCCCACCACGTTTTTCAACCACCTTTTTTGACGATGCTGGAACAGCAGCGTCCAAGGTTTGATAACCAGTAAAAAAAATCTTCACAATGGCGCCCTGTGTAAAAGACCGAGCCAGTCCGATTGAGATAACTCGATTTTTCAGTTACTTCCCTTTACATTCGCCACTGCGTAGGAGATTGCTCGTTGATTTTCATAGATAACATTCTCCTAGCAGAGTTGTCGTTCGTGTTGATAAAGGTAAATATTAATAGAACAGCATATCCTAGGGAAACAGATTCAATAAGTGTATCAGAACGTTAATTTCAAATTAGTAATTTTACATCCATTTTATTTTTATGGACCAATGAAACAACTATATATTTTCTCTATTTTGTTTAATATTTGTTCTCGATTTAGTAAATAAATTGCTAATAAAAACATGTAAAATTAACTTTTTACGTGATCACAAAACTAATGAATGCAAACGATTTCGAACCTGCAAATTGCAAACGCTGCACTGCTATGATATATATAGATAAAACAACATTAGTTTGCGTAAATGTCCGTCCCGCTAGCGCAGTGGTAAGGACGTTCGGTTTTTCACCTTTACGACACCGGTTCGATTCCCGCTCCCGGCGCAATGTTATATTTTGTATGTTTTGTGGTCACCATTCCTGACAGCTGTTTTTTTCCGGAAAATCTCATCCCCCCGCAGCATTTGACCATATAAAAAATTAAAAAGTATTTCAGTACAAAACAAATAGCTGGAAATTGCAGCTATCATTCAAAATTCGTCCCAACTGTCGTCAATCTAATCTTATTAGGTAGGAGTGCTGGACACACTCCGGGTCCCAACATTATGCAGCCTCAGCGCGGAGGTAACTCATTACCTTGGAAAAACACAAATACACACACTGGGTGCAGCTTAGGCGCGTATAGAATCAAACAAGGCAACAAACTCAAGTGCGGGCACTTTCATTTAAAATTTACATATTGAATACGATATTCTAACAGAAATTACACAACCACCTAAGTGTACATACCATGTTTTATATTTTGTTCGATTGTTAGATTTCAGCATATACATGTATAAGGTCATTTCGCTATTAGTTAACTTATCCATATGTTCGTGGGCGAACTCGGATAGTCAAGTGCTCATACGATTGAGCTCACATGGTCCGGCTATGTGCTCATACCTACTTTCGAGAATCATCATGAATGTATTGCCATACTTAATGAACACGAATGTGACCCGCCTCCCAGTTTCGCTCAATGGGTCAAGTTACCCACGGGTACTACTTCCCCGTACCCCTTAACTTTTTTCGTACCAAAAATGTTTCGAACGCAATTTTTTTTCGTACCAAATTGTTTTTCGTACCCAAAATGTTCGTACCCAAATTTGTTATCGTACCCAAATGTTCGTATCAACATACACAATTGTGGTGATATAGATAAACTTAAATTGATGTTTTATATCCATCCTCTTCAAAAGCATCGTCACACCAGTACTGCCAGTACTTTGATTTTATCAGTCACGGATATACATAATTGTATACGGTTTTTATTTAACCCGACACTAGTATGCGCGCACACACCTTGTTTACATATGCAACAACACATTTATAGAATGTTAAATCAAACAATAAGAACGGTATAAAATATCTAAGAATGTCAACGAATATCCGAATATTCGGCCCGGACCGAATATTCGGATACTGTTTTCCGAATCGAATATTCGGAAGAAAAAAAAAACCGAGTAATTTCAAAGAATTTGTATTCGTAAAATTTGCTTCAAAAATTGTCAAAAAAGTTGTTCCTCGTGTCATAATGTTTATTCCGGTAGGCGCGATAATGCGTCGCTATGGTGATGACAGTATACCGGTTATAAATCCCGCTTAAAGCCAGACACTTTGAGTCAAAATTATGATAGGTGCAAATCGCGTCGGCAATCAAAACACCGACCTGCACTTGATCCAATGACTCGAATTACATTTAAAATTATCAAAGATTAAATGAGTAAAGGAAAAGCCAACTTTGTGTAAAAAACAAATAAGACCGTATGGCGATTAAAACACCGACCCGTCTTGATCTAATAACTCGAATTACATTTAAAATGATCAAAGATTAAATGAGTAAAAAAAAGAGCCGACTTGGTGTGAAAAACAAAACAGATCGTATGGTGTGTTGTGGCTATGTACAAAATTCGTTTAAGTTCAGCTTTAATTATATGTAGATCTAACTGTTTTGTCATGTAATTATTTTGTTGTCATGTAATATTATGTTTCTCGTACTATTGTTGATGTACGATATTAATAGTTTTAAAACAGTTTTTGTCATTCAATTTTAACAATAAAAAGTAATCAACAAAATCAGCTTCGATTTAGAGACGGCAACGCTGTGTCAATATTTAGTCACTTCCGGTGAACTTCCGGTAAATACGAAAGTAGAATTCATGGAGTAATGGTACGGTAAACAAAGTTGACTTTTTTTCCAACAGATGTTGACCGAATATCCGAATATTCGTTCGGAAGGGTGACCGAATATTCGAATACCGAAATCGGTATTCGTTGCCATCCCTAAAAATATCATTATTTATTGGAATCTTGAAATCTTGATAAAATTGGTTTGTTTAGCCATTCCAACATTCTACCATTCATAAATCGAGCAAATTAAATTGAAATATTTGATTTTTTTTTCAAAACAATTTTTGTCTGCTTCTATGGATAATACCAGAGGGTTAGCATTGCTCTGAACATGCTATTAGTGAATTATACAACAAACACTGATTAACAAAACTGGGTCTTCTCTAATCTGCATCAATACTAAAAAGAAATTAAATGGTATGACTGGTTACTTTATTTTTGTTTAAACTATTTTTAACAAATAAGTTATCTTTATATAACACTGTAAGGCTTTATTAAGACCCAATATCCACGAACTACTGGCCCTATGGTCTCAAAGTCTTTAACAATGTATACCAGGACTTCGAAGAAAAAAGATGTACTTATTTGCCCATTATATGCTCAAGATCCGTCTCATTTGATGAACATTACACGTTAACGTCCACCTGATCATATGTTATAACGTTTTAAATTCATTATAACAACTGTTTGAGATTTGGACATTCCTTGTTTCAAGTTTGACATTATTAAAACATTGTGGAAAGTTATGTATGTGGAGCAGAACAGATGCCATTAAGTGTTGGTAAACTACAAAAAAGCTACATTGCTTTGAAGAAATGATTTGTTTTCTTGTCATTCAACAACAAAATAAGCCTGTCTTGAGCATAGCTGATATTTCTGTTGCTGGAAAACCATTTAGGGGATCCGGAAATGGTTGTACGGGGATATAACAAAAAGACAAGGCAGTCTGTCGAAAATGCTGTGCACAATGTGTAATTGTTATAAGTCGTGGCTTCATCATTTTGTTTTGATATCTATTAAAGTCATGGCTTTAACAGACATCAATAACGATGAAAAAAGTTTCAAAACAATCATTTAGTATCAAATGTATATAAATAAGTATCGATTTTATACGGATTAGAGTGCCGGGTTAATAATTATGCATCATATAGAAAACAAATATCCATTTATAACAAAGATTCTCATTCCATTTTGCGGGGACCGGCTCCTTGATCTTCTCAAATTTTGCTGTCAAAACCTCTATTGATTTCAACAATTCTACGGTTAAAAATTGTAAATAAAAATCTTGGGAATGACTTAATTTTAATCGAGAAATTGATTATATGATGACCTGTCGGAAGCATATTGAATACAGCATTATTTTAACGCTTAAATACGAAGACTCACTGGGTTCCTGGAAAACAAATAATAACCGTTTTTGCGTCAAATAAAGTTTGTTGCAACTTATAGTACATTTTTTTACTCGTCAAAAAAGATTGGGTGCGAACGCACCCAACGCACCCCCCCCCCCCCTGGCTACGGGTATTATGTATCAAACAGAGGAAAAACACAAATGGCGTCGAAAAAGGGCAACAGTGTCAATTGCAATCGATATTTTCACTATCCCAATTGTGTGCTTCGTTTAATAATCATTAGTTCCGAGTATTTCGTTTATTTTTTGCTTAATTTATTTTATAACCATTGACTTAGACTGAATTTGGCCGCCTTTGTGTTCAGTTGAAGTCGCATGAACTGATTTTGTTCAGATATGAAAAACAAAAAAAGATTTATTTTGGCCACCCAGATACGAATAACGGCCCGTTCGTGACGTCATGTTTTACTATTAATAGTAACAATATGTCATATAAGATTTTAAAAGGTGTTGAGGTCAGTCGTGAATTATTTTTAAAAAGCTTCGAAGAGTTTTACAATTAGCACTTGCAATAACGGTCTATCGTTAATTTAATAAATTCACGATAGACCGTAATGCACTGTATAAAAGCGACACATACAGTAGAATATATCGTGCATCCAAATTGCTGTTTTAGTTTTACGATAGTGATTTAAAACGAAATAACAGAAATTCTGATTCAGTCGTAGCTCAAATCGTGACCTCCATCGAGCATCGAATACGACACATTAGGTTCGTATTTTTTCGTTGCGGAGCGGATCGATTTTTTGTTTATTCATCAATACTTACTAGAACATCCTTATTCTGGTTATCTGATCTGGGTTCCATGTTAGATCAGGACCAATATAAACGGAACGTACATTGTCGTATCTGAAAGAAATGGAGCTAAGACGTGACATATCTTTGAACAAGTAATGGTAAAAAATAAATAGATCGCAATTGTTTAACATTCTAACACGATAGTGTAAAGTATGAATTGCATTACATCGTATCTCAGCTAAAATATAAGAGTAAATTCAGCTTCAAGCGGCAACTCGCAGAGTTCTGGATTTAACGCAGTACTGTAAAGTGGGAGCCTAACATTATTACGATTATTTAAACACCATATCAACTTACTTCCAAGTAACAATGATTCACCCCGTTATAATACTGCATATTTCCTTACAACTTATTATTATGTATAAAACATTGAGATTCGTTGGCATATTACACGTTATGCCGCCATACAAGGGAAATATGGGTGATTGATATTTATTCGTTTATTTGATTACTTTTTTCACCGGACGACCTTACTGTGACCACAGTGTCATATTCATTTGACGTTGTTGACTCGGCAACTATTCAAGTTCTAACAACGAATTTTAGCTGTTTTTGAATATATGTATAGCATATTATTTTGAACAATATTAGTTTTCGATAGATCACCTACGTCTTTGAAAGAAAAATTATCCTGAAGTTTCGCTACATTTCAAATCATGTTTTTTTTATTAAGCATTATTTTATATTACTCTGTTACATGTAACCATAAAAAGAATATCATCATCACCCGCATCACTTTCCGGCATATATGATTGTATATCTATGTATCTTCAACACTAGTAACGTTTAATATATATAAATAAAACATCAATGCCCTCGATCTGCACTTTTTCCGCCAAATATCGGTGGCTTCCCCTTTAAAAAAGTATACTTGTCACCCTTTTATGGAGAAATTCTCCTTAGGAAAAAAACACGTAAAGCCCGTAACGCTATACAGTTATTGCAAATGTTTTCTTGTCGTATCGCAGTGTTTTTCCCCACCATTGCGGGAATGGGGCCGGGTCCCTTTGGATTGGGGTAAATAGCGTTGTTTTCACTCACATTGGGAAATAAGTGTCAATGATTTTTGCTCACACATGCTTAAAAAATACGACTTAGTACAATTCATTTCAATATTTTATGCACTAAAGTTCAACGTATAGAGCTTGACTTTAGATTAATTATACGTTGATTCTTTTTGTGTGATTACGTAAAAAATCCCCCATACAAGAGAAACGGAGCGAACATTCCTCCTAATTAGGGATGTGGGTAGCTTCCCCTTTATTGTCAGGGAGGGCCCTGAACATAGAAATGAAGAATAAAAAATAACGCTTAAGTATAATCCTACCAAATATGGATCTAGTATGGCTATTGATATTTTCTGTTGCTCTTTTCTCGTGAGAAAGGAGATTTACATTATATAGGTAAATATCGTTTGAGTAAATAGCGTTATATGTAAATCTCGTCATAGGTAAATCTCGCTATAGGTAAATCTCGCTATTGGTAAATCTGGTAATAAGAAAATCTCGTTAAAGGTATAGATGAATATTGTTTTAGTTCAATTTCGTCCTAAGTAAATCTTAATATAGGTTAATTTCGTTATATGTTAATCTTGATATAGGTAAATATTGTTATAGGTAATTTTTTATACAGTTAAATCTCTTCAGAGGTTAATCCTGATATAGGTAAATCGCTTTCATAGAATCCTATTTATTTTGCTTCCTTTCTCCACTAATTACATGATGCTTCCTCGTGCTTCTTCATTTTCCTTTCTCCATTAAATCAAATGCATTTTCTGATTTTTCATTCACAGAATATGCTGATCAACACACAATCACCAAGAGCGTTTCTGGTGACGTGCAGGGTTCTATCCAACGACATCTTTAAAACGGAAAGCGTCTGTGAACTGTTTGATTCCCATGGTAACATCAACAGATACAACGGGAACACTCTGAAACAGATAGGCTGCAAGTTTCGGTATAAACAATTGTTCTTTGATCTAAGTGCACATTTAGGTTTTCATTTTTTTGCGTAAACTACACTGATAGAGCGTACTCTATCAATGAATAGTATGTATTACACTTATGCATATATTGTCATTGGTATTGTTTCGAACAATATTAATGTATTATAATATGAAATCAAATTATTTGATATGTGTGTTGCTGGTAAATGGTATTTGCTAAATAAGATTTATTTACACGTTAGTTCTGTTGTTGTTTTTTGTTTGTTTCTTAAAACCGATTTCGATGACATTATCACTACTTTCAGATTCTCTTCTTTAACTAAACTGGACAAGTTCGTATTTGCCATTCACGGTGAAGGAGCCAACATTCAGGTAGCGAAACTTACATTGAAACTCGAACCAAAGAAAAGGAGGCTTACGAAGGTCATCGATTAGAAAAGGTATGCCAAATGTAAAGACTAGCAATCTCAAGTACATGTTAAAAAATTTAAGATAAGTTGTCGACACTTCTTCCTCGCGCGTTACAGATCCGCGCAAAGTCCGAAGACGACTTCGCAAGGTCAATGAAACTGACATATAAGCAAGGCCAATAAAACATACGAATTAGCAAATTTGAAATTGTGTGTGACATATCGGCGATCATCTAAATAAAACACATTTTGTTTTTAAAATACTTACTCTATTTGCAAACGGTTTAGTCGCAGATTACAATGGTAGTTCCTGCTCATCTAACGTAACGTCATCAACAACTGACTGTGACGATAAGCCGTATGTCAACATGATGGCTTCAAGAGACTGAATATGTTCATGGATAGCTAAAGCCCAAGCCCCAAATACTCACGGATAGACACGGCAGTCCATGCTGCATTTATTGAGTGTTACACGTAGGGGAAATATAGCTTTTTATCGTTATATTGTTGTCGCGATGACCGATTACTTATATGCTCCATTAGCAGTAGAGAAAGAAGAATGGATTGCGCGGTGAGTCGTCTGATGGCAGGAGCAGTTCAGATTATAGACCTTCCATTACACCACTTTGTACTCTTGTTAGTTAGCGTATTCCTTAAGCCCCAGTCTGTTAAGCACGGATAAACATTGCAGTCCGGTATCATCCCGGATCCCCCATCCCCGGATCAAGATTCGGTCAATCCGGGACGATCCGTCGACTTTCTGGAATCTTTGAGTGTCCTTGGTCTTTCAAAGACCATCAACCCGGTAACAACACGGTACCCATACGGGCCAACCCGTACCATCACTGACAGTCCTGGCAGCAACACGAAATCAACACGGCGCAAACGAGGACTGTCCCGGAACAACACCGCTGAGATAATGATAGCCCCGGATAAACACGGACCAAGACGCCATCTACACGGAATATATTCACGACAACGACACGGACAAAAAACGGCAGAGATAAGGACAAACACGATTTGTCCCGGACCGACAAAAAGTTATATAAAAGCAGATTAATTGCCGGTGATTCCATAATTTCGGCTGTCCGGTTAGCGCAGTGGTTGGTACACGCGCTTTGGGTCTAGAAGACTTTGGCCCAATACCCATTCCCGGCAGCACGTGACTTTGTTTGTTGACACCATTACCGGATAGGTCGGGTTGCTCCGGATATCAAGGCTTCCCACAACAGCACATGATCACACTTTTATTGAAATCTTTCAGTAAAATGATAGATGAAAATTGCAGGTATGATTCAAAATTTGCCATACATTTTGTGAGAGAACTAGATTAAATAGGTAGGAATGCTGGGATACACTCCATGTCCTCACACAATGCAACCTCAGAAGTGAAGAGCCTCACGAAATGCAAACGCACGCTCGCACAAACACACACGCGCATCATGAATAGAACGCCAGGCATAGTAGACAATGAACGACAGGGAAAAATGGGCACGGCAAAGTAAACAGATACATCGACAGAGCCAATCAGAAATTGTGAAATAAAGCAAGAAATATGATAGACATCTGCATTACACATAAGAATTCCACTCGTTAAATTTCTTCACAATTGAATAAATGAAAATCATCAGCTCAGCATTCTACAACGCTGACGTTATTGTATGTGCAATAGACTCGCCAATTTACGCTTATATTAAGAAAAAACGCAAAACATTGGACGACTGCCGGTCCAATGTTTAATATTCAATGGACATTGAGATCAATAAAGTGTTACGGACTATATTTCTTTAGAGATAGGGCACTTAAACACGATGCTTGTTAAACACTTTAATGAAAGCCCTTTCTCGTTGAGCGGTTAATGTTTAATAATCCCTTTGAGCGTGATGACATCGGTTTTATTTGCCGCTTATTTGAGATCAAACACTTTCTTTAATATGTTTATCATTTTTCATTGATTTGAACATATAAGATCTTCATCAAACCATGATTTCTGAGACAAAAGGAAGTAAGTCGCTTATATCACAATGTCGATAAACATACTAAATGAATTCGTACAGTAATTAACAAAATAGAAAGCCAAAACGACGACCAGAACACATGTACTCTCAAAACATAAAATTTAAAGAAACAAAACACAAATTTATTGCAAGCATGTTTGTAAGAACAGGAGGCCGTTTAATCAACTGGAGGCCGTTTTATCAACATATCTTATCTTAGCGGATCTTATCTTAAATCCCTCACTTACGATTTCATTTACGATCCGCTAATACCCGTTTTATGAACGTTGTCGTAAGTATCGAGTCGCAGCTAAGATTTTAGCTTAGCGTACGATCTGAAATAACGCGAACCAGTCGAAAACGTCATCACTCGTTATGTCAAAGTCGTCTGTTGTCATAACAAGCAAGATGGCCGACAAAATGAACAAGGGGAAACGAAAGCCCAATTGGTCGGAGACGGAGATTGCCTGTTTAGTGCAGGCATGCACGGACAATAAGTTGTTATTGGTCAGTAAAATGACTATTGAAGTGACGAACAGGAAAAAAGAAGAGTTCTGGGCGGACACCTGTGAGAAGTACGTATAGTAAATGTATCGACATCGTTTCTTAAAAAAATATTTAAGCGATTTATGTCTGTCAATGTTTATCATAATTGTTCTGATTTATTTTATTTAAATTCATATTTTGTATCTTACTCAACAAAATGAACAAGTTTGTATGCGTGTTTGCATGTTGATGTTAGTAAGATAATAAGCGGAATCATAATTTACCGCGTTTGAACTTAGGTTTCATTGATAAGCTACTAGTGTATGCTTATATAATAAAAAAATTAGCAGACGAATAATCAATTTTTTTCGATGATCAATCAGTATATTATTGATATGCAGTAAATTTGAAGGAAGCATTGCATATTATTAATATTGTGTTTGTTTTTAGGGTAAATACAATTTTAAAGGGATATAATAAATTATCTCCCTTTTCTAAAGTTGTATTCTCATCTTCAATTTCTTACACATTTTTGCTTCCTACGGTATACATGTATATATTTATCTTGGTACATTAGAATGCGCACTGTATAATAATGTTTTGGCATATCATGTACGACCCAGTGTGCATTACATTTCATAAATTATTAATTAATTTCAATTGTATTTGTAAACACACATCTAAAAATAATCAATTTCAGAGTGAACAGCGTTGGCTTGAGCAGCCGCGAAGTTGACGAAATAATAAAGAAGTGGACGAACCTTAAGGTACATAAACTAATGAAATCTCATGATTCTTTCCACAAAATGATTATAAAAAATTCACAATGTCAGTAACTAATAAGATTTTAAACATGAAATTTATGTTTAATTTGTGTAATCTAAAGTGTGTATGTCATATAACTTTTATACTCTTTTTAAGAGTCAAGCGAAAAAAAGAGAAAAGAACAGGCGGCGGGAAGCGAGTCTAACAGGGGGCGGCAAAACCAGCATCTGTCTCACAGACTGGGAGCAGAAGGTAAAATTTGAACTTTGATCTATACATAGAAGCATACTGTAATTAACCTTTTCATATCGATATTGCACGGATTAATAATTGGCTTCAATTGTTGTTGTTTCTGTTTTCTATTGAAGATAGTAGCCATTCTACCAGAAGAAACACTGGTGGGAATCGACGGTGGATTAGACACGTTTCAGTCCAGTTCATGTATGTCATTACTTGTTATATATTCTGACATATATATCATAATTATTACGTATATTTATGCATCATGCATCAATTAATCGCTTATTTTGTTCATCTGTTAAGTGTTTTAATTGAATTTCTTTTCAGGCTCTAAACAACAAGCATGTGTTGACGAGGAAACCTCAAGCATTTCAATTGGCCACGAGTTGGTAAGATAATTAATCAAAAACACAGTATTCTTATGGCACATTTATTATTGTAGGAGTGTCAATGTTACTAAGCAAATAAAATATAAAAGGTCTAACAATGTGTGTCATAATAACAAATAAATTATGCGGCATAAAGTTCGTTAAAGTTTAAGTTACTTAATTGCAGTTACGATTGTTATAAATAGGCTCCATCAAAATGTCTTTGTCATTGAATGTACATGTTTGCATATATGACATAAAAGTTATTGGTTTCTTACTTGTAAAATTAGAAATAAGTATACGCATATTTATGACCTAAACTAACATATTGGATTACTTATGTTATATTACAAGTCATAATCATTCATATATAAACATTATAGGAAGATGCGCCAAACAGCCCGTGTGAGGCCAAATCTGAACAGCCTTGTAAGAGAAGAAAGATGTAAGTTCCATACAAATTAAATATTTATGCCCCCCTTCGAAGAAGAGGGGGTATATTGTTTTGCTCATTTCTGTCTGTCGGTCTGTGATAGAGGGCCATTAAAATAACATTGGGCAAGAGTGACACACAATTCACTTTGCTACAATGTATATCACTGTGTGGTTTCAGTAAGAGGCCTTGTAACACATTGATATTAAGGACACAATTGTGAAATAAATGAGAAAAAAACTAGTCATGATCAATCTACATATCAAGTTTCATGATCCTAGGCATAAGGGTTCTTGAATTATCATCCGGAAACCATTTTACTATTTCGGGTCACCGTGACCTTTACCTTTGACCTAGTGACCTGAAAATCAATAGGGGTCATCTGCTAGTCATGATCAATCTACCTTTGAAGTTTCATGATCCTAGGCATAAGCGTTCTTGAATTATCATCCGGAAACCATTTTACTATTTCGGGTCACAGTGACATTGACCTTTGACCTAGTGACCTCAAAATCAATAGGGGTCATCTGTGAGTCATGATCAATGTACCTATGAAGTTTCATGATCCTAGGCCTAAGCGTTCTTGAGTTATCATCTGACAACCACCTGGTGGACGGACCGACCGACCGACAGACCGACATGAGCAAAGCAATATACCCCCTCTTCTTCGAAGGGGGGCATAAAAATTGAAAAGTGGATATGGTGTCTTTACTACTCGTCTAGCAACCGAGACATCACATGTGTGATCCCCAATCCATGTGTTTCCTCAAGAATTGATAACAAAACAAAACAGTACTGGTCCTCTCCATAAAGAAGACTAGATAGTTGCCTAGTTTTTGTATGTAATGCATCTTGACTGTTAAGAATGTATTCTTAAATATGAAGATATCAACACTAACTGCAAGCAAAACTGTCTTTTATGCACTTAAGATTTTTTAAGTATTTGTGTTAATCCCTGTGAAACCTTTTTATCCTGCACCCTGTTATATCTACCCTGCTATGAAGTTTCAAGATAAAACCTATTTAAGTTTTTGAGATATGCTTCGGACCATGATTACAACTGCCGTATTACATGAAACCAGTTGTGCTACATTTTCCTAACTAAAATGAATACAGAATATTTATAGTTTAATGTACCTGGCCTTGTGGTCCACAACTGCTTGGACGTTAATGGCATGGAAGCCTTTACGACACACATAAATGGCTTCATTTGCTGCTGGGGCAATTATTGGAATGAGTGTTCCATCAATTGCACCAATTGTATTTGGAATGCCACATTTTTGAAAAAATACGTGTTTGACAGAAGCAAGGGCCATTCCAGTTGGAAACCTGTAAAAAATTGCACTATGTTATAATTAACAGTTTCTTGTTAAACTGTAAAAAAATGAGAGATACACATTTGGCAACAAAACAATAGCATGTGTTACAAATATCATTTTTAAAGACTAAGAATGTTTAATTATACATATTACAGGTAAAATAGTGTGTTGAGAATTCTCAATGACCACCATGTTGCCAGTTTTAATTAAATAAATTTATCAAAATAATATTTTTTAGGAAATTGATTGTACACACAATAAAGTGTTAGATATATTATGAACAAAACATAAGAGAAAAGTTAAATCAATGAGTTTAAACCTATTTATTTAAAGTCAATTGCATAGAAAGTACTAACATGTACTTATTTGAAATGCTCTCGAGTCCGTTTCTTGTGGCTTATCAAATACTTGGTGTCTTTGACGTAGATCTAATGAACGCTCCCACACTGGGGAATGAACCCGTGACCTCCCAGTTGCTAGGTAGACAACATCTCCATCTAGCGACCGGTAGGTCACAGATTCGATCCCAATTGTGGGAACTTTCTCCCCTAAAGTATCCAAGTACTGGTTTAGGCCCAGGAAATGAGGGAATTACAAATAAGTAGTAAGTCAGAAGTAGTTAAATCAATTAAATACTAAATCAAATATAAATTGTTCAACAGTAATTTAATATTAAAACCAGTTCTTTGAAAGTTTTCAATAAATATTAACTCATTAATAAGTTTTAATATGAATTTAAAACAAACATGCTTACTTTACATTATCAATTCTTAAATTGACAGCATCAACAAAGGCTGCAATAATATTGCATGCACTGGACCTGAAAAACAATTCATTTCACAATAATTTGACTATAGCTGCTCATTCTTTAAGAACAAACTATTAATGTTTTATGATGCCCAAAATAAGGTTATTAATGTTTTAGTTAAATGACATTAAAAACATGTCTTATTCCATTAAAAGATCAACTATGATGTACATAGAACTGTAACACTATTCAGGAATCCACATGATGAGTTTTTATGTAGATCTTTTTACAGAACACATTGATTCATAACCTGTTGTTTGTCATGTTGAAAGTGGAACATCAGTTTCAAAAGGAACATTATTACATAATAAAACATACATTGATATACTTTTAAATTGTAATTATTATGTATTATTATGTATTAATTCACAATACATTCCTTCCTTATATTGTATCTACTATCTTATGCGAAAAATTACCTGCTAATTCCATGAAGGTCAGTAACCTGACAGAAAATCACCTTTCGCCAAGTACCTTAGACTCACAAGCCCCTACCAAAATAATGCACAAGAGTTTGTTATCCCCACGCTTTTTGAAAAAAAGGTGGGGATATTGTGGTTATCTCCGCCGTCCGTCCGTCCGTCTGTCTGTCTGTCTGTCCGTCCGGGCCACTATCTCCTCCTACACTAAAAGCGCTAGAACCTTGAAACTTACACACATGGTAGCTATGAGCATATGTGCGACCCTGCACTATTTGGAATTTTGATCTGACCCCTGGGTCAAAAGTTATAGCGGTTGGGGTGGGGCCGCGTCAGAAATTATCACTCATTTTTTTAGGTTATTTTACATTTACTTCTTGATTTCTACACCGATTCACTTCAAATTGATACTGGACCTCTCTTATGACAATACGGTCAATCTCTACCATGCATGGCCCCATTCCCAACCCTGGGGCGCCCCGCCCACATAGGCCACACCCACCAAAAATTTCCATTTACTATAATTTTTTCATTTCTACACGGATTCACTTCAAATTGATACTGAACTTTTGTTATGACATTAGGGTCAATCTCAACTATGCATGGCCCCAATCCCAACCCTGGAGCGCCCGCCCACATAGGCCACACCCACCAAAAAATTCCATTTACTATAATTTTTTCATTTCTACACGGATTCACTTCAAATTGATACTGAACTTCTCTTATGACATTAGGGTCAATCTCAACTATGCATGGCCCCATAACCAACCCTGGGGCCCCGCCCACATAGACCACACCCACCCAAAATTGCCTTTTCTATAATTTCTTCATTTCTACACCGATTCACTTCAAATTGATATTGAACTTCTCTTATGACAATACAGTCAATCTCAACTATGCATGGCCCCATTACCAACCCTTGGGCGCCCCGCCCACATAGACCCCACCCACCCAAAATTGCCTTTTACTATAATTTCTTCATTTCTACACCGATTCACTTCAAATTGATACTGAACCTCTCTTATGACAATACGGTCAATCTCAACTATGCATGGCACAATTACCAACCCTGGGGCGCCCTGCCCACATATGTCACACCCACCCAAAATTGCCTTTTACTATAACTTCTTCATTTCTACACCAATTCACTTCTAATTGATGATGAACTTCTCTTATGACAATACGGTCAATCTCAGCTATGCATGGCCCCATTACCAACCCTGGGGCACACCTAGGTCAAACATTCGGCGTGGGGATACGCGTCGGCCTCTGCCGCGCCATTTCTAGTTTCAAATATGATCATTTAATACAATCACGCAAAACAAATATAAGTAAATCAGACAAATGGGAATGATGAAAAGTAAGCAAGCATTATTTAAACTTAACATCCTTGCAAATTTGGTACTAATTTTTACACTGATGGGTATTTCAATTGTCTGTGATTATTGAGCATATAACAGTACATCACACAGAGACGTAGTTGTTTTATAATAAATTGCATGTCTGACAACCACTTCCAGATTATTTTTTTTATTGAAATATATTCAATTGTGGTGTGGTCAATCTAGACCACCTTGGCTACGTGAAAATGTGAATCAACCACTGCGCTAACCAGACATCATTGTGGGATTGAAGTTGCTCAGCTGAACATATTCGTGTTCATGTATTTTGTAAATTCCTATATCTTATTTTGACAGAACATTGATAATGCTCATGTATGATAAGTTTAAGACTTCTAATCATCAGGGAAGATATTCCAGACATTATACCGTGAATCATTACAAGTACAACAACTTTAAAACTTTATCTGAACAAAAATCATTAAAATGTGTCGTAAACAAACATGCTTAGCAACGTCCGAAATATGTAATGTCCGACTACTATTTCAACCTTTAAAATTCAAGCTATAATGACAATGAAACTGTCGTACTTTAAAAGAAACGACAGAACATTTGGTTTTATGAAAATCGAGCAAATGAAAAGAAATACTTATCCCTTTAACGGCTAGACAATCCATTGTCATACAAATTAAAAATGTTGTTGTTGTTGTTGAATCTAATTAGGGCGTCGTTGTCGCCTATGGTCTCGTTGTGCTTTGACGACTGTTGAAGTCGTTTTCATCTATGTACAAAAATTTCTCTTGTTGCATTTTCATTTGATACTTTTTTACACTTTATGTCATTTACATCTAAAGTCTGTTTGTTTCCATGATGAATTTGACAAATGAATTGAACAGTTCTTCTTTTGCATGTAAAGTAATGTCCGGTATCTCTCCAACTAAAGTTGCCAGTGTAATATCAGAACATGATATATTATTTCAATGTAATATTTCTTCAGTTCTGCATTGAAGACTTGATCTTTCTTGTGAGTATTTTGAACAGTCAAATATGAAGTGTTTTATAGTTTCTGGTGTTCTACATGCTTCACACTCCACATCTTCGCTGTTTGGACCAGTGAGCCTTTAAGCGAGTATGCCCACTAAGTAATTGGTTCACTACATTGAATATTTTTCTATTTTTTTCTCTTACGCAAGCTCTGGAACCCGGCTTTGGGATGCACTCTTGGATTTTTGTTGTTTTTTCTGAATTCAGATATTGAACTTCCCATTTTTGTATTGATTTTATTTTCATTAAATTTATTACTTCTTTTGCATCTTTCTTTTCATAACACTGATTGTCTGTTTTTGAAGTCATAATTTCTGTTGCTGCTAGTTTAGCTTGTTGATCTGCTAATTCATTGCCTTGAATATTTTTATGGCCTGGTATACAGTGTACTTCAACAGTATTACCTCGTGCTTCAATGTTTTTTAGTTTTAGTTTGATATTTAGTATAATTTCAATGTTTCTTGTTGGAATTTCACATGCAAAAGCCGTTGTTATTGCTGCCTGGCAATCCGTGAAGATAATTATTTTCCTGTTTGTAATGTCCTGTAAATCATCCACAAAGTTTAATCCTATTTCAATTCCCACTAATTCCCCCGTGTAGTTGTTTGATATTTTTGCAACACCTTGCTTTAAAAGTATTGGGCTACACATATACCCATTTAAATATATAACTGCCCCGGCTCCTGTTGGTCCTGGATTTCCAATTGTAGATCCATCCGTGAATATTAAGATTTCATTATTTGAGCACCTATTCAAGATTTCATTTACATTTTCCATTTGATGATCTTTGTTTAGTTTGAAGTTCTCAGTGTACACTTTTTGATTTGTTCTTGAAAGTCCCATGTATTCTTTTTTGAATTCAAACTCTTTTTCAATACATTCGAATTGCACATTTACTTTGTGTTCTATGAATCTACTCATTAGTATGGAATAAAGGGTAGGTTTGTTACAGTGTTGTTCTGGATTTGCAAGCCATCTATTAAAATCTTGTTTTAGAGTGTCATTTTCTTCTCTTTTTGCTGCAATTTTGACCATCTCTTCTGCCTGTCTTAACTTTAAATGTATATTTATTGGAATGGTATTAGTAAGTATCTCCATTGTTTCTGTGCTGGTACTACTTAAACATCCACTGGCTTTAAGCATTGAACTTCTTTGTACTGTACCAATTTGTTGTGTTGCTTTGTTTGTAGCTGTGGCTAAAACTGAAGCACCATAATCCATAATTGGAAGAACTAAGGATTTATACAGCTTCATGTAGGTTGATTGACAACATCCATGGTTGAAGTCTACAAATTTATCCAGACTGTTAAAAACAAGTTTATTCTCTCTTGTCATGGCGACCCTAATTATGCCCCTTGGACGTAGCGATTTATAAACCGAATTTATAAAACGCTATCACATGAAAGTAATCTCCATTGAATATGATGGATTGAGAACAAATGGATGCAAAAATCAAACCTGCGTGAGGACAGGTATGGACTTCGATCTTCTCGTCGGTTTTTGTAGATCGTCCCTTAACAAATCGACAAGCCGATAGATGGATTGTCGATCTAATCGATAGCGACTCAATATTTCAGCGTCTCTAAGATCACTGAACCCCTTTGTTTGTCGAAACAGCCTCCTTTCTCTCGGTCGCGCGACGTCTAACGCCCCTATGGCCGCCATAATAAGAACGCTAAGAGTGGTCTCATCTCTCTTGGTTAACCATCGTCTAAAGCGCGTGCGGCGGCCATGTTTAGTACAATTTACGAACGCTATGAGTGGTCTTACCCAGTCGTAGCTTTCAGCACAAATCTTACGACATCTTAGCTGCGATTTCTTTGATAAAACGGTTCGCAGTACTTACTTACGATAAGCGGACGACAAAATCCTACGAATCTTACGTAAGATCACGCTAAGATATGTTGATAAAATGGCCTCCAGATCTTAGCGTGATCGTACGTAAGATTTTGTCGTACGCTTATCGTAAGTACTGCGAACCGTTTTATTAAAGAAATCGCAGCTAAGATGTCGTAAGATTTGTGGTTAAAGCTACGACTGGGTAAGACCACTCTAAGCGTTAGTAAACCTTCGTAAATTCTTAGACTACCAGACAACACAGCCAATGCGGCAGTATATCTTCTATCCGGACTTTTACCGATCGAAGCACAAATTCACATACAGGCACTGACCTTCTTACATACTATATGCTCACAAGATAGAAACAGTATTGAGTGGGCGCTACTTGTACGTCAGATTAGCTTTAAATCAGTTGACAGCTCATCCTGGTTCATACAAGTTCAGCATATAATGTGGAAGTACGAGTTGGGGACTGTTACTGACTTAGCTGACAACACACCCACGAAGGGAAAATGGAAGACACGTGTACTCAAGGCGGTTCATAGCTACTGGAGTGATCAAATAGACAGTTTAACACCCTTATATTCCACATTGTTTTTCCTGAGACAAGATAAGTATGTGCCTGGTAAGATTCTCCCTTTGCTCTCATTTGAATATACGGCCAGAGAGTCAGAACGGTTAAAAACAAAGGTACGGTTACTCACAGGGACTTACATGCTCCAAACAAAACGTAAGAACTTTAACCAGTATGACATAAACCCAACATGTCAGATGTGTGGTGAAGAGAACGAAAACGCAGAACATTTTGTGCTCAAGTGTAGTGCCCTACATAGTGTTAGACAGTCAATTATGGTAGACATAGAACGTCAGTGGGGGGGCGATAACAGAGACTTCATTTAATACTTTACCCGTAGACGAACAGCTCTACATACTCATCAACAGTTGGCCAACTTTAAAGACTTTCCTGAAAACCCATTTGTCTACAGAATTTCACGAGTTTGAGAAGCATTGTGGACGGTTGTTGTACGGTCTGGACAGGACACGTCAGTTGCTCTTGGTGACCAATGCAAGCCAGCGACCACCCCGTACCAAACACACAAAAAAAAAACTAAAGAAGGGCAGAATTCTTAATTAAAAACTGGCAATAGTGGTTTATTGGGTAGTTTATATTCAAGGCAATAACAATTCTAATGGTATGTAAGAACAGAAGCACTCTCCGACCTTCCGTAATTCACTTAATGTTTAATTTTTATTTTATCGTCATTTAATGTTTAACAACTAATGAAAAATCCGCGCGTATCAGTTCTAAGTCGCATATATTCGCGATTAGTTGGATAGACTTATATTCTAGTGAAAGGTGTGGTGATTAAGGAGTGAAATAGTGTGAACTGTGTAATATAAAAGTGTTTATATTCTGGTGGAGGAAAGATTCACTGTCGATTGTTTGGTTCCTCTACAAAGGGGGATTCAAGAAGAACACAGAACAGAACAGAACATGGCGGTTCGCACGCGCTTAGTTAGACGTTGGTCAACCAAGAGAGATGAGAATGTTTCGAGAAAGAAAGGATTTAGGCGATCTCCGTGATGGAAAAATATTGATACTATTGGACGGTAGTTAGGTGTTGATAACGTTAAATATATTCGGGTCCGTGCTAAACAGAAAAGGCGGATAAAAGAGGCGGATGATATAGCGTATAATAGGTAAAGAGCGGATAATATAGACAAAAGAAGGATTAATCGGAAAGAGCGGATGATATGTAACAAAGAAGGAAATAGGAGACGATATGGGATTGTTATTCAACGATTGTTTGTAATTGCTCTCGCGTTTATGTTTTGGTACTCGGAATATTTGAAAAGTAAATATTAAGTTATTTAAGTTTAAATTTAAACGCACAATAGTATTTTGAGGCTAACTAAATAATATTGTATTTAGTAAATAATAACTTCGTTAGATATTGAACTTAAGTTTAAACAAAAAGCAGAATACTATTATTCAATTGTCTCTCTAAATATACATGAGGTAGTTGCAACAAAATTAATATGTTGCCGCAGCTCTTGCCACGGTGGAGGCCACCATCTTGTAAGAGCGCAAATTTTAAAAATAATAGGCCGAAATCGTCAATTATATTACCAATAAAATTAAATTTTGAAGCAAGTGTAATTAAATATATGGTACATAATATAAATACATATAATAAAAAAAATGAGTCTACATTGGCTAAATTATCCGTATTATGTTTTTATATAATAGAAGTTATTACATGTTCGGCAAAAATTAGATAATTATAATAGCAAAGTAATTAACATATTAATAAAAAAAACAGGACACACACCGGTATTTGGCCGGAAAGTGTAATGAAAGCTATGGTACATAATATAAATACATATAATAGAAATTTAAAAAAAACAAACTTATAATAAAAAGTGGTAAGTAAATATATGGTTCACAATATACATACATAACTATAAATAGATAAAAAATGAGTCATACATTGCTATTTATATATAGTCCGGCTAATCTTAGTATAAGTGTAGGTAACAAAGTATAACGCACCAATGGCGGCCGAGCGCAAATTTTGCGATCAGCCGCCAAAAAATCTGTAAAGACCGGGATGAATATAGACAAAGAAGGATGATCGGAAAGAGCGGAGTGAATATGAACAAGGAAGGAAACTGCGGATAATATGAATAATTAATAAATCTGCGGATAATATATACAAAGAACGAAACTGCGGATGATATATACAAAGAAGGAAACTGCGGATAATATGAATAATTAATAAATCTGCGGATAATATATACAAAGAACGAAACTGCGGATGATATGTACAAAGAAGGAAACTGCGGATAATATGAATAATTAATATTCTGCGGATAATATATACAAAGAACGAAACTGCGGATGATATATACAAAAAGGAAACTGCGGATAATATGAATAATTAATAAATCTGCGGATGATATAACAAAGAACGAAACTGTGGATGATATATATAGTCTGCTAATCTTAGTATAAGTGTACAAAGTATAACGCACCAATGGCGGCCGAGCGCAAAATTTTGCGATCAGCCGCCAAAAAAATCTATAAAGAGCGGATAATATAGACAAAGAAGGATTATCGGAAAGAGCGGATGATATGAACAAAGAAGGAAACAGCGGATGAAATATACAAAGAATGAAACTGCGGACAATATGAATAATTTATAAATCTACAAAGAAGGAAACTGCGGATAATATATAGAAATAAGGACCATTAAATAAATAATAATGATCTGATGCAAATAAAGAAGTAAGCTGCGGATAATGTGTACACAACTATCACTATAGAAATGCACTTTAAATAAATAACAATGATCTGATGCAAATAAGGAATTAAGCTGCGGATAATGTTTACAAAACTATTACTATAACATAGCTTACCGATTTCTGACACAATTGCTTGTAAAATTCCAGGTGACCGCGCATGAAATCTTTCACTTTAAATCCAGGTTATGGGAACACTGGGCACAAAGTGCTCGACTTAAGATACTTAGTCTGTGAATGTCCAATTATCATGGCCATAATGACGCTATTGATGCACACACACACACACACACACACACACACACACACACACACACACACACACACACACACACACACACCACACACACACACACACACACACACACACACACACACACACACACACACACACACACACACACACACACACACACACACACACACACACACACACACACACACACACACACACACACACACACACACACACACACACACACACACACACACACACACACACACACACACACACACACACACACACACACACACACACACACACACACACACACACACACACACACACACACACACAACACACACACACACACACACACACACACACACACACACACACACACACACACACACACACACACACACACACACACACACACACACACACACACACACACACACACACACACACACACACACACACACACACACACACACACACAAACACACACACAAACACACGCTTTGATAATAACTATTTATTACGAAAAAACACTGTGTAATGCTCACTATAGTATAGATATGCTGTAAAGGTTTGTAAAAAAGCTGGATGATTTTGAAATATATATACGCAGTCGACATTTACTCTATCATTACAGCTGGTAAAAGGTGTGACATGTGGCTTTGATCATATACTTATTAATGTAAATTAAAGGTACAACTGACTGACGATCATTACAGTTTGATCAAGGTGTGACCTGTGGCTTTGATCATATACTTGTTAGTGGAACTTAAACGGTACAACTTACTGACAATCATTAGTGTTTGTTAAAGGTGTGATATGCGGCTTTAATCATAAAAATTTTAATGAAAATTAAAGGTAAAACTGTCAATCATTATAGCAGATCACAACAAATCCAAGTATCAATCTGTGAATAATTACAAACGTTTAACAGACATGGTACCTTAACAACATAATAAAAGTTGATATGTTGAGTATTTGTCTACAGTTGCTTCTAAACAAATTAATTGTTCCTTACTTATTAACTGGTAAGTTGTAAGACTTGGATGATCAAACAAAATTATCAATAAGCCATGCATTTTGGTGGAAATGTGAGAAAAACATCGAATTAATTAATTCATTTATAAGTGAGCATATGAATTGCGATTACATCGACATATTGTGAATGTCGGTTTTTTGACTTAATTAGAACGGAAACAAACAAAAATTAAAACAACGACAAATATATTATGCTTTTTTTTATTTCATGAAGTTTACATATTCATATTTGCTGCACATAATACATACAGTATTTATGTACTTTTACTTGCATGTGCAATTAGTGAAGATGTCATTAGAAAATATTTCCTTTGAAATTTGTTAAGTTTAATATTTACGTTATCTCATTCATATATTGGTTAAACCGTTATGCTACGCTTTAATGATCTGGGTGACTTGTTCTAAAGATTATTATCAGCTTATCAACAATTAGTTTAAAATAACATGCAAATTTCTTGTGAACTAGGAGCAATCGATAATCGATAATGCGCTAAATAGCTTCAGTAAGGACACTAAGGGTGCGTATTAATGATAACAATAGGGAGTCTTAACAGTTGTTGTTTACTTTTTCCAGAAAAAAGATATGTATTCATTTTATAAATCTAACATTACTGATGTGTTTATTATCAATAAAGTAATGACTTCTCTTAAAATCGGATGTGCAATAAAACTTGGTTTTACAAAAAATTATTAATCTTATCATCCTTTTTCATTGAATCATAGCCAAACATATTTTAAATACTAATTCTTGTTAGCCAGTCACAACATTTAGTGTACTATGGTATATTGCCGTCTTTGTTTATCATGTCCACAGATTCCTTATTTGTTCATATCATCCGCAGATTCATAATGTCCGCAAATTTAAAAATTATTCATATATCCGCAAATCCCTTCTTTGTATATATCATCCGCTGTTTCCTTCTTTGTTCATATCATCCGCTCTCTCCGATAATCCTTCTTTGACTATATTATCAGCTCTTAAATATATACCCTATAACAAATATATCATCCGCAGATTCCTTCTTTGTATATATCATCTGCAGTTTCCTTCTTTTTTCATATCATCCGCTCTTTCCGATAATCCTTCTTTGTCTATATTATCCGCTCTTTACTAAATACCCTATATCGTATGTATATTATGATGCTTTTGTGGATAAAAATGTAATTCATTTTATAAATCTAACATTACTCAGGCCCGTACCCAGGCACTGGGCCCAGGGGCCCGGGCCCCCCCAGCTGACTGTCGAGTTATGATTTTTTAGTAATGGGCCTACTGCAAGTTTTCTCACATAAAAGGGCCCACAGAACACTTCCCTGCAATACAAATGTGCAGATGTGTTTTATTGCCCCTGATACACAAGGGGATTAGCGCTAATTTACTCGCCAGTGGAGATAAGCCCCTAGGCATTGTTTTCTTATCACCTTGTAAACACATCCCCGTTCTGTCAATTACCCATTGTGCTCAATGCTTCATCTTTTGATGGTGGGTGTAACACGTCTTTTGATTGGACAAGGAAAGAGAAACAGCGAATGGATGGAACTGATACAGAAGATCGTAGGTCTGAACGATTATAGTGTTTTCTTTTTTGAATTCAAACCTCCTCTAGAGTCATAGCTTATAGGAGGTTTTGGGGATTCCGATAATGACGTCACGTTTGCGCATGCTCAAATTTTGGCCGTCAAAACTTCGGCCTTTCTGCTATTGTTTGCATTGATGAAGCGCATCGTGATAAGGTTACAAACATATTCGCGACCCTTTTGAAGAACAAAAAATACTCAGAAATTGAAATTCTTTCAGATTAAATTGAATCCAATGAACGAACACAAATAAGGACGAAAACAAACAACAAATTGATTGATTTTATGTAATCAACATATAGAAACTGATTTGAACCTATTTGTCTGTAAAAACTTACCTTGTTACAGATTAACTTAATCCTCTTGGTAGATGTTAATGTTTTTAATTTAATTGTTCACACCAATTTTGACACTCTTTGTTTCAGCATTTTAACCCAGTGTTTAATTGCACCTTTCTCTATCACAGACCAATTATCTCGATATGATCGGATACTGTCCAGACTATTACTTAGAAAACAGTGTGTCATAAACCCAGGGACCTATACTTGTATGACTCTGTATCGGGTCTCTGCATAAACCACATGTGTCTGGTCATTAAACACAATTTATGATACCTCCATGTCATCTCTCGACATATTAAGTCAAAAACTTAACAGTTGCTTTGCTATTTGAACATATTTAAAAATAGACATTTGTCCGAAATGGATTAACAGCTAGGAACTATTAAGTATATATATATAAGCCAGTTTAAACATAATAATAAAGTGTTTAATAACTATACATTTAAAATATTGTACACATTAACTGCTACACAATTAACGTATTTAACGGATACCTGCAAATGTAAATTCTACTATAATGTGTTAAGATCGTGCGTTACTGCAGTGTTCGAAACATCATCATGAAAACAAGCAATCGCGTTTGGTCATTATAGGGATATAAAATACTTGCGTTAAATAAATTAAATGCGTAGATTAATGGTATCATAAAATGCTAGATTTGTATTGCTCATTATCACTACAGACGAGTTTTCAATATACGTGTACATGTAAAGACAGTTCAATTTGCAAAATATGCAGGTGTTTTTTTCAATTTGAATGCTTAAATTTATTAATATTTTCATTCAATATTCACGAAACGAAAATTCATTCAATGTAAAAGAAAATTAAAACTACATTTCAAGATTGAAATGTAGTGAGCTATTTTAGGGCTCTGTTTTATAACTGATTCAATGCACCCCTTACACTAATTTTCAATCCCGGATGAAAAATAACACTATCGCATCCACACCACTTATAATAATATTCAAATCATTATATGTTTTATTATTTTTGAAATATCATTAATTAAATTCTTATTTTAAAAAAGAATACGGGTATTTATAGTTTTGTTTTGTGAAATTGTAAGTATTAAGTCTTCCGACGACCTTTACTCTGATACAATGTAATTGGCCGCGATCAAGAAGTTGACGGCCAATCTATTTTTAGTAACGGAAAACCCCTCTTGTGACGTCACACAAAAACCTCCTATTGAACATTTCTGTGAAAACTGTCTTGTAGATGTTAAACATTTTATAATGAATTTACTTTGAAATTTTATATAGAGTAGGTTTGATTTCAAAGAGAAAATACTAGTAGGTTATATGTCAGTTACTGACATATAACCAAAGTAGTATTTTCTCTTTGAAATCAAACCTATTCTACAGTCATACTTTATGTTACATTATATAATAAAGGTTTTTTAGTTTCAAAGGTTGCTTTTACTTCTTTATGAAGTGTAATACATTTCTGAAATCTAAAGCTTTAAACATGTGTGTGAATTTTACACCAAGGGGTCGTTGATAAAGCATGTAACGCTTTTTTTACCATTTTTACCCCGGCATGTCACAAACTGTTACAAAATCTTGGACCCCCTTCCTTAAAGTACGTCACAAACTCACACTTTCAACATTTTTTTAAATTAATACTTAATTTAAATTTAATCTAAAACTCAATTCACTATTTAACCGAATTAAAATTTCACTTACCGGTAAAAGAGCTTTTACATTACAGGCTTTTATAACCGTAGGGTTGTTACGATGAGCAGTATGAATATTTATCCACATGTTAACCTCTAATAAAAACGAAATTATAATTTAGATTTTCTTTCAACCCTTTACTAACTAAAAATGGAACAGTCCAATTATTTCGTCATTGAAATTTGTGGAGATTGTGCCTATTGAATAAGCCGGCCCAGCCAAGTTGCCTATTAAACATTCGAACAACAGAATCAGGGGATACGCAATTCGTCTTATTTTGACATAAAACTAATTCAAATATTTCACAAATTTTTGAAAATTATTTTTAAATTCTACTAAAGAAATAATAAATAAATTATACAATTTTTTTAAAATAAATGTGTGACATCACACATGGCCTGACTCCCCTCCCCATGTCACAAACTGTCACTTTCTTACTCACCCTCCCCCCACCTTGAGCGTGACATACTTTATGGACGGCCCGTAATGATTAAAGCTTTAGACTTCAGAAAGGTGCTGATTTACTTGTTATTTATCCATAAATTTATAACACAACATATGTTTCTATATGCATTTAAATTCACCTTGAATAGTGCCTAATAAAAAAAATCTATTCCGGAGGGGCAACCCCTCCCGCGACCTCCCCGTTTGGGCCCCCCAGTCAACATTTCCTGGGTACGGCCCTGTTACTGATGTGTTTATTATCAATAAAGTAATGTCTTCTATTTAAATTGGATGTGCAATAAAACTTGGTTTTACAAAAAATAATAATCTTATCATCCTTTTTCATTGAATCATAGCCAAACATATTTTAAATACTAATTCTTGTTAGCCAGTCACACCATTCAGTGTACTATGGTATATTGCCGTCTTTGTTTATCATATCATCCGCTGTTTCCTTCTTTGTTAATATCATCCGCTCTTTCCGATAATCCTTCTTTGTCTATATTATCCGCTCTTTACTATATACTCTATATCACCCGCTCTTTTATCCGCCTTTTAGTACGTGCCGCATGGGCCAATATATTCGTTATAGGTTACAATATACTAAATCATTTTGGTGTTCTCACATTCAGTGATGTAAGGGAAGTATTGACCTTATTCGCGTGTCTTTGCATACAAAGGTGACATGGATCGATGATATTTGTTGTGTTGAGAATTCTGCGTGAAGCTGTGTGTCCAGAAGAAGTACTAGAAACCCCTTTCAGGAAGCCTACATTGATCTGAGCTCCTTTCTTGCCCTGCTAGTACATGGAACCTCATTGCTAAGCTTATAATGCTTGCCTAAATATATGTATCTTGTTCATTTTAACCTTTTCTTCCGGTCTAAACCCCCAACATGAGCATTTTTTCTTTCGCTCGGTTATAAACCTCCATTTTCACCTGATTGCCACCATAAAAATAGTCAAAAGTACTTATTTCTTGCCCAAAATATAAAATTTTGTATTCTCTTGAACCTCTAAATGAGAGATGGCAGTGCATATTGGCCATCTGCTGCAGTTTAAAGGCACCCATGACATTATGTGTTAAAATATATCATTGGCTGCTGGTAAATAAAGGGGCTCCGGGAGACAAGGCGCTTTCAAGATTTCACACTTTTATTGTTGCGCAACAAAAAGTTATTGGAAGCTTATTGATTTCTACACTTCAAAGTATCTTTGATCTTACATTTTTACTAATTTGTTTATTGCTTTGGATGAAATTGGATTTTTTTTTGCTTTGAAATTGACATTTTTGGGGTTATTTAAAAAAAAAAAACACTAAAAAGACATTATCAAAATTGCTTCATTCTTTTCCCACCCCGCATAAGCCCCAGGTGCCTATCCATTTGGTTTGTTTTGGTATTTTGTTGCAGATATTGAACACAACAGCTTTAAATCTTAAAGGGACATTTAAGCTCCAACAGGCCTAAAATCGCCTTCTTCAGACGGAAAACACCAGCGTGTGAAAATATAATATAAAATGGCCAAATGGACAGATAATCCAGCCAAACTTAATATATTGGTGCAATATGAATAGGAAGATAATAATATGCAAGAAAAACACATTTTAATCAGAAAATATTTCTCCTTTAGGTTACAATATACTAAATCATTTTGATGTTCAATGCTATACCCTCTAAAAAATGGAACGTCATTTATTTGAAGACACAATTCTCTGTATGTGCACTTGCCATGACTTTATTTTTGAATATTTCTGTGTGCATATGGTAGGGAAAACATTGTTGTATACTACAAATTCAGTGTTTTGCTTATAGGTTGGAGACTACATGAGATTTTGACAGATGGCGGGAAACCCTCATCAACTGGAGATCAGCCGGTAAAAAGGTGGCCTTAAAACAGTGACCGTTGATTCGCGTCGAGTTCTTTCTTACATACTGCATGACCTATCTTTTTTATTGTTTAAATCCATTCGGCTTGGCATGCTCTTTAAGAAAAGGTATGGGTATGGGGGTGTCGACGCGCAAAAGTTTGACTTTATTTTTCGTTGAAGTTGTTGATTTTACATTGAATTTGTTAAGGAAATCTTTTGGTATATTGTAACCTAAACTAACTTTAGGTAAAAATGAAATATCATCTGCAAGTGCAAAATATGACTGGTAAAGCTGATTTTTGGTCATTTCTTAGCAAAAGAGAAGATTATAAGTGCATTAAATGCATGAATTCAGATGATTTGACCCAAAATAGTTGTTTTTCAAGTTGACCCTCCACCCTTATATAGCCGAATAAGGGCTAAATTGCTTTCCAACTTAAGTTCAAAGGCATATTGGTTGACCGTGTAGCATTAATGTACTACATGATGTCAGAATTCAACGCCTGGGTTTCCGTGATCCAGTAACGCAACAATAGCTTGTGCGTAAAGCATTAACATTCAAACAGAGCCCCATTTCACCGATACGGAATGGCGGACATTTTTACAGATTGGACAGTGCAGCAGATGCTTAGCTGAGCCAGCCTTCATATTTAGTACAATCATGAATATAACAAGCTTTATCATTACATATTATTCTTATAAATACACTTAAAATACATAAATGCATGTGTTTTTTTCATTTTATATCTATTTCAATTGGGTATTTTTACTTTTTCAGGTAGAGGAATGTCTGCGACTAAGCCGAGGGCCACTGCATAAGGGTTATTGATGGCAAAACAGGTAATAATACTAAATTATTATCATGTACACAAGCAAATAAGCATATTAATGATGCTTAAGGTGTGAAATACTGCCCTAATCAGGTTTGTGGTCACTCAAACCCTTGCCGTTGTGCAATTCCCCGTTCAGTTTGAATCTATAGTTCCGCATCCCGACACGTAAAGCTCGTGCTTTGCTGGCAGCGGAAGTTGGCACTAAACAGGTTTATCCTTGTTCCTGAGCATGTATGCAGTACAGCTGAGTTAATTTGCTACTTGTAACCCTACAATTAGCTTGTGTTTGGTATTGTTTTCTCACAATAGCGCTTACTGTTAATGTTCTGGCTTGAAAGGATGTCGCGTCGGACTTAAACATAGGATTGTTGTAGCAAGTGTCCCCTTCATCATTTACCTAAGAGGGATCTTTTTGCCAAAATTTGGCACTTTCAGCAACCAGTTTTGTTTTTTATTTGGTACATGATTCTCTCATTCAGTGATGTAAGGGAAGTATTGACCTTATTCGCGTGTCTTTGCATACAAAGGTGACATGGATCGATGATATTTGTTGTGTTGAGAATTCTGCGTGAAGCTGTGTGTCCAGAAGAAGTACTAGAAACCCCTTTCAGGAAGCCTACATTGATCTGAGCTCCTTTCTGGCCCTGCTAGTACATGGAACCTCATTGCTAAGCTTATAATGCTTGCCTAAATATATGTATCTTGTTCATTTTAACCTTTCCTTCCGGTCTAAACCCCCAACATGAGCATTTTTTCTTTCGCTCGGTTATGAACCTCCATTTTCACCTGATTGCCACCATAAAAATAGTCAAAAGTACTTATTTCTTGCCCAAAATATAAAATTATGTATTCTCTTGAACCTCTAAATGAGAGATGGCAGTGCATATTGGCCATCTGCTGCAGTTTAAAGGCACCCATGACATTATGTGTTAAAATATATCATTGGCTGCTGGTAAATAAAGGGGCTCCGGGAGACAAGGCGCTTTCAAGATTTCACACTTTTATTGTTGCGCAACAAAAAGTTATTGGAAGCTTATTGATTTCTACACTTCAAAGTATCTTTGATCTATTGTTTTGGATGAAATTGGATTTTTTTTTTGCTTTGAAATTGACATTTTTGGGGTTATTTAAAAAAAACAAACACTAAAAAGACATTATCAAAATTGCTTCATTCTTTTCCCACCCCGCATAAGCCCCAGGTGCCTATCCATTTGGTTTGTTTTGGTATTTCGTTGCAGATATTGAACACAACAGCTTTAAATCTTAAAGGGACATTTAAGCTCCAACAGGCCTAAAATCGCCTTCTTCGGACGGAAAACACCAGCGTGTGAAAATATGATATAAAATGGCCAAATGGACAGATAATCCAGCCAAACTTAATATATTGGTGCAATATGAATAGGAAGATAATAATATGCAAGAAAAACACATTTTAATCAGAAAATATTTCTCCTTTAGGTTACAATATACTAAATCATTTTGGTGTTCAATGCTATACCCTCTAAAAAATGGAACGTCATTTATTTGAAGACACAATTCTCTGTATGTGCACTTGCCATGACTTTATTTTTGAATATTTCTGTGTGCATGTGGTAGGGAAAACATTGTTGTATACTACAAATTCAGTGTTTTGCTTATAGGTTGAGACTACATGAAATTTTGACAGATGGCGGGAAACCCTCATCAACTGGAGATCAGCCGGTAAAAAGGTGGCCTTAAAACAGTGACCGTTGATTCGCGTCGAGTTCTTTCTTACATACTGCATGGCCTATCTTTTTTATTGTTTAAATCCATTTGGCTTGGCATGCTCTTTAAGAAAAGGTATGGGTATGGGGGTGTCGACGCGCAAAAGTTTGACTTTATTTTTCGTTGAAGTTGTTGATTTTACATTGAATTTGTTAAGGAAATCTTTTGGTATATTGTAACCTAAACTAACTTTAGGTAAAAATGAAATATCATCTGCAAGTGCAAAATATGACTGGTAAAGCTGATTTTGGTCATTTCTTAGCAAAAGAGAAGATTATAAGTGCATTAAATGCATGAATTCAGATGATTTGACCCAAAATAGTTGTTTTTCAAGTTGACCCTCCACCCTTATATAGCCCAGGGACCTATACAAACAAAGGGATGAGACACTCACTGAACCGAAGAACAAGCTATCGCGTTGTTACGCAAAAGGGAACGAGACTTGTGACCCAACGAGACTTCGCGCTTCGAGGCAAATTTTAACAGCCGCCATTTTGACAAAGCGAGACCGTGACAAAGCAATCGAGAAATAATAAGAGTACAAATTAACCAAGTGTTGCCAACACAGAAGTATTCATTGCAAAGGTTTGTTGAGTTTGATACATCTTATTGTTTCATTTGTTTTCGACTATGCTTTGTATTTACTTATAAAACAACGGTGGGTATTTTCACTAAATCATGCGTATCATTGTTTACACTTCCATAATCCGAGAAACGTGTGTCGTGGCTTTTTTCAAAAGGCTTGGTCAAATAAAGCTCTATACTATTGATTTTGGTATTCTTACAAACGTTACATTTCAATGCATTGTGTGATGCTAATTTTATTTGTATTGTTAGCAAATTCATGATTTTAAATGAGCACAAAGGCAATACAATTTAAGTCATTTAAAAAATTTTTACCACTATCAGTTTCATCAACATATGTCGTGGCTCTTTTTGAAAGGCTCAGTCAATACTAGCCCTATATTAATCTTATGGGTATCTTTACAAAAATTACATTTTAACGCATTGAGTGATGCTAATTTTATTTGTTTTATTTGCAAATTCATGATTTTGAATGAGCACAAGGGCAATACAATTTTAGTCATTTTTTTATATTTTACCACTTTCAGTTTCATCAACATATGCCGTGGCTATTTTTGAAAGGCTCAGTCAATACTAGCCCTATATTAATCTTATGGGTATCTTTACAAACATTACATTTCAACGCATTGAGTGATGCTAATTTTATTTGTATTATTTGCAGAGGCATAATTTTGTATTAGCTCAAATATTATACAACTTTAGTCTTTTTTTATTTTGTAATCACTATCAGTTTGATCAACATATATCGTGGCTCTTTTCGAAAGGCTCAGTCAATACTAGCCCTATATTAATCTTATTGGTATCTTTACAAACATTACAATTCAACGCATTGAGTGATGCTAATTTTATTTGTATTATTTGCAAATTCATGATTTTGAATGAGCACAAAAGCAATACAATTTAAGTCATTTTTTTATTTTTTTACCACTATCAGTTTCATCAACATATGTCGTGGCTCTTTTTTGAAAGGCTCAGTCAATACTAGCCCTATATATATCATGTTGGTGTCTTTACAAACGTTGCATTTCAATGCATTGTGTGGTGCAAATTTAATTTGCATTATTTGCAAAGGCATAATTTTGTGTTAGCTCAAAGATAATACCATTTTAGTCATTTTTTTTATTTTGTAATCACTATCAGTTTGATCAACATATGTCGTGGCTCTTTTCGAAAGGCTCAGTCAATACTAGCCCTATATTAATCTTATGGGTATCTTTACAAACATTACATTTCAAGGCATTGTGTGATGCTAATTTTATTTGTATTATTTGCAAAGGCATAATTTTGTATTAGCTCCAAGATGATACAATTTCAGTTATTTTTTAATTTTTTTAGTTAAACGTGTTATCAACATATGTTGAGGCTTTTTTCAATAGACTCCGTCAATAGTAGCACTATTTTGATCATGTTGGTATTTTTGCAAATGTTACACTTCAATAAATTGTGTGGTGCACATTTTATTTACATGAATTGCAAAGGCATAATTTTGTATTAGCTCAGAGATTATACAATTTTAGGCATTTTTTTTTTTAACCAGTCTCGGTTTTGAATGTGTATGTCAATGCTCTTTTCAAAAGGCTCGGTCAATAATTGACCTATGATAATCATGTTGGTATCTTTAGATATGTGACACTTCAATGCATTGTGTGTTTCACATTTAATTTGCATTATTTACTAACTCATAACTTTGTATAAGCTAAAGGACAATATAACTTTAGTCATTTTTTAATTGTTAGACCGCTTTCAGTTTTGTATACATATGTCATTGCTTTTTGCGTAAGGGCCAAGGCTCTGTAAATACTAGCCCTATATTATTCATGTTGGTATCGTAACCCTTTCAGCGCTGGAATCAAACTTTAAAGGCCTTTGCAAACTGTTTGGACCCAGATGAGACGCCACAGAACGTGGCGTCTCATCAGGATTCAAACTGTTTGCTATTCTAAAAGTATTCTGTGAAAAAAATCTAAGAAAATGCTAATTTTAGAAATTCAGCAGACAACACTTTAGCAGACGACAAATTTCCCAGCATGCTAAGGATTAGCAAATTGTACACTTCAGTGCATTGTGTGGTGTACATTTAATTTGCATTATTTGCAAAGTTCTTGATTTGTATAAGCTCAATGATGATACAATATTAGTCCTTAATCAATTATTTAAAAAAAACAATTGAGATTAACATTTGTCTCCGCTTTTTCTTAGGGATTGATCAATACAAGCTCTATTATTGTTTGTGTTTGTACCAATGTTACATTTCAATGAAATGTATGGTGCATATTTTAAATGCATTTTTTGAAAAAAAAAATTGATGTCTGCATAGGAAATCCTGAGGTGGAATTTTCAATGATATTTGCTAAGAAGAGATTTCATTTCAACAAAATATGTCATAAAAGTGGAAAGTGTCGTTCCTTATTAGCCTGTGCGGACTGCACAGGCTAATCTGGGACGACACTTTACGCACATGCATTATGCCAAGTTTTCTCAAAACACGAGACATATAATCGTTCTCATTCACAGAATGTTTGGCCAATTTTTTTTTAAATATAAATTTAATAACTATTATTCTAGAAAAAAAATTGAAAAATTTCAAAGGTCATATTTCTTTATCATTGGAGAAAACATTTATTCTGAGATATTTTCAAGAGTTTGTTTCCACATTGTTAATGCTTCTATTAAGAATTTCTGAAATGTGTAGATACTTGTTATTCAATTAATGCAAAAAATCGGAATTCTTACATAAATATTTCAATTAATTTTATTAATATGTTGATACAACTAAGTACATTTTTATGTCCATCTGTCTGGTCGTCTGAAATTCCGTCACACTTTGCGTTTAGGTTTTGCGTTAACGTTTCGAAAAATGTGGAAAAAGGGTGGCATAGTCTATTAGTCTTCCTATGGTGGCAAGCCATGTTTTCAATAAATGATGGTGACTGTGTAAACATTTTATTAACTGATTTTTAGAATATGTTTTGTTTTATGCTTTTAGAATGCCTAGAAAACGCAAAAGAGGATCCCTTACGGTGAAACGCAAGTACCACTACATAACATCTGAACAGCCAAAGGAAGAAAACCATGTTGCCAGTGAACCCCTGGTGAACATTAAAGCTACAACATATTCTTCTACCCAGTCAGAAAGTGAAAATGTGCAGTTCACAAGTGATCATAGTTATGCTATTGATGAAGACTCCACATATGAGCTTGACTCCTTCCAGGAGACAAACAATGATAAGCCTGAAGCTGATGTGATGGAATGTAGTTCAGGGCTTCTAGAAATGGAGGTGGAGACGACAACCTTCTCAGACTTTGCTGTGGAACTTAAACTGCAAAATTTTTCATCTCAGTTCGTTGTAAAGGAATTAGAGCATTCAATTCAAATGTTACAGTTGTACGCAAATGACAGTCTGACAGCAATCAAGTTATCGGTTGAAATTAAGAGTGATTTTACGTGCTCTGTCTATGTGCATCGGAAATGCATTCCGAGATCTCACCAAATATGGACTGGACTGCCACAACATATCAATCGCGTTGCTTATGTTCTGGTGTTATAGGAAAGACTGTTAAAATTTGATGTCTGCATAGGAAATCCTGAGGTGGAATTTTCAATTATTTTTTTTTCGCATAGATAGTCGATGTAGGGATATAGATAAATGAAATTAACTAGTTTATATAGATGGAGTTATTAATTTTACTTATAGATTTCTCTCTAAATAAAATGATTGTACTTTATATACTCTAAGGAACCATATCGCTATACATAAACTATAGTTTTGCTTTAGTATAGGTTGTCAACACAGGGATTTTACTTATACTTAACTACAATTAAGTGAAGCATAGGTAGAGGTATATCATACAGCTTTTACATTGTCAGTATTACTCAATTCCATATTTCAAAAAAAAAAATTACGAATGAAAAAACAATGCAAGTATATACTTTATGCAGTTATATGTGTCCTAATTTTATATTAATGTATGTAATTCTTGTTTAAAAAAAGTCATTTAATAATTATATTTTTCACTTATGAACTTTGGTACAGACAGGTCACTATGTATTAACAATATTAACATTCTCACGAAAACATGTGTATTCCTTATATTGTAAAAGGAACTTTTTTCGAAGTGATGCATGATTTGTATTTACTTCAAAAGCATGCTGTTATTGTAAATATAATGTAAATGACGATTAGCTTAACATGCTTAAGTCAGAATAAACTTTTATGTTCTATTAACTGCATTTAAATCTTTGTCCATAATTGTGTTAAAACCATTCTACAACACGTTTTATATTCATTTCTTTGAAAATAATTAAAGGAATAAAACACTAAACTCCTTTGTACACACTATTTAGTAGTAACTGTAAATGCCTGATTCAATTGTCTCATCATTATTACACCGTATCATGTGTCCACTGTTTTGGATATCTTACTTGCATGTGCGAGGATTTGATTTATTAATGTTGTTTTATATATTGATTGTTCGAGATATATATGATAATAAAACGAATAAAACATAAGTATATATATATATATATATATAGAACTACTAAAACACGAAAACCTTTCTTGTTTTTTGTTTGGTTTGTACGCAAAATGCAGAACTAAAAAAATGCATCCAATATTTATTACCTCGTAAATTCTGTTGATGTTTTTTTATGACATGACCTCGAAATCCTGATACACTTTTATACTCCGCACCACAAACAGGACAAATATAGCACAGCTCTTTCGTGCTTGCTTGCGATTTATTGTTTGCCTCATCATCAGTATAATCACCTTATACCAAATCTAAATCTATGTCGTCATCCCATGAAAGGAAATCTTTATGTTTAGAAGACATTTTCAGTAAATTCCATGAATTCCGACGTTCACTATGACTTAAGGGAGTCCAAATGAATATTAAAATGACATTCGAAAATTTGCTGCGTCGGAGGTTAAAAGAACAATTATACATTTTGAGTTGTTTGCACTTAACATGTCTTGATAATGTTGCTATTTTAAACAAAACATGGTAACATTTTAATTCTATTAAAAGACCGGTCTTTTGTACATGCACATACGTGCGATAAACAACGGCAATTTAACCCTGGCGAAACAACCGGCAATTAATATTCATCAAAGAGTCCGATAATTGGGTGCCCGTTTGACATACTGCGTAATAATAAGACTAATTAATGATTGATTTTGAGATCAACAACGCAACAATTAAACGAATAGGTACTTGTTTATTTAACATAATATAATTTGAATCCGAAAAAACGTAACGCGTTAAATAAGCGAAATCCCTCGCAATCGATATCGTGTAGCCGCATTATCGCTACACAGGGACCAATCGATCGAGATTATCAAATCTCGCGCACCGGTTTATTATCGCTACACCGGGACCAATCGATCGAGATTAAAGTATAGGTCCCTGATCTCGCGCACCGGTTTATTTTGCGTGCTGTAACGGGATATCGCGAGGTTGCTAATCCCTTTGTTTGTATAGGTCCCTGTATAGCCGAATAAGGGCTAAATTGCTTTCCAACTTAAGTTCAAAGGCATATTGGTTGACCGTGTAGCATTAATGTACTACATGATGTCAGAATTCAACGCCTGGGTCTCCGTGATCCAGTAACGCAACAATAGCTTGTGCGTAAAGCATTAACATTCAAACAGAGCCCCATTTCACCGATATGGAATGGCGGACATTTTTACAGATTGGACAGTGCAGCAGATGCTTAGCTGAGCCAGCCTTCATATTTAGTACAATCATGAATATAACAAGCTTTATCACTACATATTATTCTTATAAATACACTTAAAATACATAAATGCATGTGTTTTTTTCATTTTATATCTATTTCAATTGGGTATTTTGACTTTTTCAGGTAGAGGAATGTCTGCGACTAAGCCGAGGGCCACTGCATAAGGGTTATTGATGGCAAAACAGGTAATAATACTAAATTATTATCATGTACACAAGCAAATAAGCATATTAATGATGCTTAAGGTGTGAAATACTGCCCTAATCAGGTTTGTGGTCACTCAAACCCTTGCCGTTGTGCATATTCCCCGTTCAGTTTGAATCTATAGTTCCGCATCCCGACACGTAAAGCTCGTGCTTTGCTGGCAACGGAAGTTGGCACTTAACAGGTTTATCCTTGTTCCTGAGCATGTATGCAGTACAGCTGAGTTAATTTGCTACTTGTAACCCTACAATTAGCTTGTGTTTGGTATTGTTTTCTCACAATAGCGCTTACTGTTAATGTTCTGGCTTGAAAGGATGTCGCGTCGGACTTAAACATAGGATTGTTGAAGCAAGTGTCCCCTTCATCATTTACCTAAGAGGGATCTTTTTGCCAAAATTTGGCACTTTCAGCAACCAGTTTTGTTTTTTATTTGGTACATGATTCTCTCATTCAGTGATGTAAGGGAAGTATTGACCTTATTCGCGTGTCTTTGCATACAAAGGTGACATGGATCGATGATATTTGTTGTGTTGAGAATTCTGCGTGAAGCTGAATGTCCAGAAGAAGTACTAGAAACCCCTTTCAGGAAGCCTACATTGATCTGAGCTCCTTTCTGGCCCTGCTAGTACATGGAACCTCATTGCTAAGCTTATAATGCTTGCCTAAATATATGTATCTTGTTCATTTTAACCTTTCCTTCCGGTCTAAAACCCCAACATGAGCATTTTTTCTTTCGCTCGGTTATGAACCTCCATTTTCACCTGATTGCCACCATAAAAATAGTCAAAAGTACTTATTTCTTGCCCAAAATATAAAATTTTGTATTCTCTTGAACCTCTAAATGAGAGCTGGCAGTGCATATTGGCCATCTGCTGCAGTTTAAAGGCACCCATCACATTATGTGTTAAAATATATCATTAGCTGGTAAATAAAGGGGCTCCGGGAGACAAGGCGCTTTCAAGATTTCACACTTTTATTGTTGCGCAACAAAAAGTTATTGGAAGCTTATTGATTTCTACACTTCAAAGTATCTTTGATCTTACATTTTTACTAATTTGTTTATTGTTTTGGATGAAATTGGATTTTTTTTGCTTTGAAATTGACATTTTTGGGGTTATTTAAAAAAACAAACACTAAAAAGACATTATCAAAATTGCTTCATTCTTTTCCCACCCCGCATAAGCCCCAGGTGCCTATCCATTTGGTTTGTTTTGGTATTTTGTTGCAGATATTGAACACAACAGCTTTAAATCTTAAAGAGACATTTAAGCTCCAACAGGCCTAAAATCGCCTTCTTCGGACGGAAAACACCAGCGTGTGAAAATATGATATAAAATGGCCAAATGGACAGATAATCCAGCCAAACTTAATATATTGGTGCAATATGAATAGGAAGATAATAATATGCAAGAAAAACACATTTTAATCAGAAAATATTTCTCCTTTAGGTTACAATGTACTAAATCATTTTGGTGTTCAATGCTATACCCTCTAAAAAATGGAACGTCATTTATTTGAAGACACAATTCTCTGTATGTGCACTTGCCATGACTTTATTTTTGAATATTTCTGTGTGCATGTGGTAGGGAAAACATTGTTGTATACTACAAATTCAGTGTTTTGCTTATAGGTTGGAGACTACATGAGATTTTGGCAGATGGCGGGAAACCCTCATCAACTGGAGATCAGCCGGTAAAAAGGTGGCCTTAAAACAGTGACCGTCGATTCGCGTCGAGTTCTTTCTTACATACTGCATGACCTATCTTTTTTATTGTTTAAATCCATTCGGCTTGGCATGCTCTTTAAGAAAAGGTATGGGTATGGGGGTGTCGACGCGCAAAAGTTTGACTTAATTTTTCGTTGAAGTTGTTGATTTTACATTGAATTTGTTAAGGAAATCTTTTGGTATATTGTAACCTAAACTAACTTTAGGTAAAAATGAAATATCATCTGCAAGTGCAAAATATGACTGGTAAAGCTGATTTTTGGTCATTTCTTAGCAAAAGAGAAGATTATAAGTGCATTAAATGCATGAATTCAGATGATTTGACCCAAAATAGTTGTTTTTCAAGTTGACCCTCCACCCTTATATAGCCGAATAAGGGCTAAATTGCTTTCCAACTTAAGTTCAAAGGCATATTGGTTGACCGTGTAGCATTAATGTACTACATGATGTCAGAATTCAACGCCTGGGTCTCCGTGATCCAGTAACGCAACAATAGCTTGTGCGTAAAGCATTAACATTCAAACAGAGCCCCATTTCACCGATATGGAATGGCGGACATTTTTACAGATTGGACAGTGCAGCAGATGCTTAGCTGAGCCAGCCTTCATATTTAGTACAATCATGAATATAACAAGCTTTATCACTACATATTATTCTTATAAATACACTTAAAATACATAAATGCATGTGTTTTTTTCATTTTATATCTATTTCAATTGGGTATTTTGACTTTTTCAGGTAGAGGAATGTCTGCGACTAAGCCGAGGGCCACTGCATAAGGGTTATTGATGGCAAAACAGGTAATAATACTAAATTATTATCATGTACACAAGCAAATAAGCATATTAATGATGCTTAAGGTGTGAAATACTGCCCTAATCAGGTTTGTGGTCACTCAAACCCTTGCCGTTGTGCAATTCCCCGTTCAGTTTGAATCTATAGTTCCGCATCCCGACACGTAAAGCTCGTGCTTTGCTGGCAGCGGAAGTTGGCACTTAACAGGTTTATCCTTGTTCCTGAGCATGTATGCAGTACAGCTGAGTTAATTTGCTACTTGTAACCCTACAATTAGCTTGTGTTTGGTATTGTTTTCTCACAATAGCGCTTACTGTTAATGTTCTGGCTTGAAAGGATGTCGCGTCGGACTTAAACATAGGATTGTTGTAGCAAGTGTCCCCTTCATCATTTACCTAAGAGGGATCTTTTTGCCAAAATTTGGCACTTTCAGCAACCAGTTTTGTTTTTTATTTGGTACATGATTCTCTCATTCAGTGATGTAAGGGAAGTATTGACCTTATTCGCGTGTCTTTGCATACAAAGGTGACATGGATCGATGATATTTGTTGTGTTGAGAATTCTGCGTGAAGCTGTGTGTCCAGAAGAAGTACTAGAAACCCCTTTCAGGAAGCCTACATTGATCTGAGCTCCTTTCTGGCCCTGCTAGTACATGGAACCTCATTGCTAAGCTTATAATGCTTGCCTAAATATATGTATCTTGTTCATTTTAACCTTTCCTTCCGGTCTAAACCCCCAACATGAGCATTTTTTCTTTCGCTCGGTTATGAACCTCCATTTTCACCTGATTGCCACCATAAAAATAGTCAAAAGTACTTATTTCTTGCCCAAAATATAAAATTTTGTATTCTCTTGAACCTCTAAATGAGAGCTGGCAGTGCATATTGGCCATCTGCTGCAGTTTAAAGGCACCCATGACATTATGTGTTAAAATATATCTTTGGCTGCTGGTAAATAAAGGGGCTCCGGGAGACAAGGCGCTTTCAAGATTTCACACTTTTATTGTTGCGCAACAAAAAGTTATTGGAAGCTTATTGATTTCTACACCTCAAAGTATCTTTGATCTTACATTTTTACTAATTTGTTTATTGTTTTGGATGAAATTGGATTTTTTTTTGCTTTGAAATTGACATTTTTGGGGTTATTTAAAAAACAAAACACACTAAAAAGACATTATCAAAATTGCTTCATTCTTTTCCCACCCCGCATAAGCCCCAGGTGCCTATCCATTTGGTTTGTTTTGGTATTTTGTTGCAGATATTGAACACAACAGCTTTAAATCTTAAAGGGACATTTAAGCTCCAACAGGCCTAAAATCGCCTTCTTCGGACGGAAAACACCAGCGTGTGAAAATATGATATAAAATGGCCAAATGGACAGATAATCCAGCCAAACTTAATATATTGGTGCAATATGAATAGGAAGATAATAATATGCAAGAAAAACACATTTTAATCAGAAAATATTTCTCCTTTAGGTTACAATATACTAAATCATTTTGATGTTCAATGCTATACCCTCTAAAAAATGGAACGTCATTTATTTGAAGACACAATTCTCTGTATGTGCACTTGCCATGACTTTATTTTTGCATATTTCTGTGTGCATGTGGTAGGGAAAACATTGTTGTATACTACAAATTCAGTGTTTTGCTTATATGTTGGAGACTACATGAGATTTTGACAGATGGCGGGAAACCCTCATCAACTGGAGATCAGCCGGTAAAAAGGTGGCCTTAAAACAGTGACCGTTGATTCGCGTCGAGTTCTTTCTTACATACTGCATGACCTATCTTTTTTATTGTTTAAATCCATTCGGCTTGGCATGCTCTTTAAGAAAAGGTATGGGTATGGGGGTGTCGACGCGCAAAAGTTTGACTTAATTTTTCGTTGAAGTTGTTGATTTTACATTGAATTTGTTAAGGAAATCTTTTGGTATATTGTAACCTAAACTAACTTTAGGTAAAAATGAAATATCATCTGCAAGTGCAAAATATGACTGGTAAAGCTGATTTTTGGTCATTTCTTAGCAAAAGAGAAGATTATAAGTGCATTAAATGCATGAATTCAGATGATTTGACCCAAAATAGTTGTTTTTCAAGTTGACCCTCCACCCTTATATAGCCGAATAAGGGCTAAATTGCTTTCCAACTTAAGTTCAAAGGCATATTGGTTGACCGTGTAGCATTAATGTACTACATGATGTCAGAATTCAACGCCTGGGTCTCCGTGATCCAGTAACGCAACAATAGCTTGTGCGTAAAGCATTAACATTCAAACAGAGCCCCATTTCACCGATATGGAATGGCGGACATTTTTACAGATTGGACAGTGCAGCAGATGCTTAGCTGAGCCAGCCTTCATATTTAGTACAATCATGAATATAACAAGCTTTATCACTACATATTATTCTTATAAATACACTTAAAATACATAAATGCATGTGTTTTTTTCATTTTATATCTATTTCAATTGGGTATTTTGACTTTTTCAGGTAGAGGAATGTCTGCGACTAAGCCGAGGGCCACTGCATAAGGGTTATTGATGGCAAAACAGGTAATAATACTAAATTATTATCATGTACACAAGCAAATAAGCATATTAATGATGCTTAAGGTGTGAAATACTGCCCTAATCAGGTTTGTGGTCACTCAAACCCTTGCCGTTGTGCAATTCCCCGTTCAGTTTGAATCTATAGTTCCGCATCCCGACACGTAAAGCTCGTGCTTTGCTGGCAACGGAAGTTGGCACTTAACAGGTTTATCCTTGTTCCTGAGCATGTATGCAGTACAGCTGAGTTAATTTGCTACTTGTAACCCTACAATTAGCTTGTGTTTGGTATTGTTTTCTCACAATAGCGCTTACTGTTAATGTTCTGGCTTGAAAGGATGTCGCGTCGGACTTAAACATAGGATTGTTGAAGCAAGTGTCCCCTTCATCATTTACCTAAGAGGGATCTTTTTGCCAAAATTTGGCACTTTCAGCAACCAGTTTTGTTTTTTATTTGGTACATGATTCTCTCATTCAGTGATGTAAGGGAAGTATTGACCTTATTCGCGTGTCTTTGCATACAAAGGTGACATGGATCGATGATATTTGTTGTGTTGAGAATTCTGCGTGAAGCTGAATGTCCAGAAGAAGTACTAGAAACCCCTTTCAGGAAGCCTACATTGATCTGAGCTCCTTTCTGGCCCTGCTAGTACATGGAACCTCATTGCTAAGCTTATAATGCTTGCCTAAATATATGTATCTTGTTCATTTTAACCTTTCCTTCCGGTCTAAAACCCCAACATGAGCATTTTTTCTTTCGCTCGGTTATGAACCTCCATTTTCACCTGATTGCCACCATAAAAATAGTCAAAAGTACTTATTTCTTGCCCAAAATATAAAATTTTGTATTCTCTTGAACCTCTAAATGAGAGCTGGCAGTGCATATTGGCCATCTGCTGCAGTTTAAAGGCACCCATGACATTATGTGTTAAAATATATCATTAGCTGGTAAATAAAGGGGCTCCGGGAGACAAGGCGCTTTCAAGATTTCACACTTTTATTGTTGCGCAACAAAAAGTTATTGGAAGCTTATTGATTTCTACACTTCAAAGTATCTTTGATCTTACATTTTTACTAATTTGTTTATTGTTTTGGATGAAATTGGATTTTTTTTGCTTTGAAATTGACATTTTTGGGGTTATTTAAAAAAACAAACACTAAAAAGACATTATCAAAATTGCTTCATTCTTTTCCCACCCCGCATAAGCCCCAGGTGCCTATCCATTTGGTTTGTTTTGGTATTTTGTTGCAGATATTGAACACAACAGCTTTAAATCTTAAAGAGACATTTAAGCTCCAACAGGCCTAAAATCGCCTTCTTCGGACGGAAAACACCAGCGTGTGAAAATATGATATAAAATGGCCAAATGGACAGATAATCCAGCCAAACTTAATATGTTGGTGCAATATGAATAGGAAGATAATAATATGCAAGAAAAACACATTTTAATCAGAAAATATTTCTCCTTTAGGTTACAATGTACTAAATCATTTTGGTGTTCAATGCTATACCCTCTAAAAAATGGAACGTCATTTATTTGAAGACACAATTCTCTGTATGTGCACTTGCCATGACTTTATTTTTGAATATTTCTGTGTGCATGTGGTAGGATAAACATTGTTGTATACTACAAATTCAGTGTTTTGCTTATAGGTTGGAGACTACATGAGATTTTGGCAGATGGCGGGAAACCCTCATCAACTGGAGATCAGCCGGTAAAAAGGTGGCCTTAAAACAGTGACCGTCGATTCGCGTCGAGTTCTTTCTTACATACTGCATGACCTATCTTTTTTATTGTTTAAATCCATTCGGCTTGGCATGCTCTTTAAGAAAAGGTATGGGTATGGGGGTGTCGACGCGCAAAAGTTTGACTTAATTTTTCGTTGAAGTTGTTGATTTTACATTGAATTTGTTAAGGAAATCTTTTGGTATATTGTAACCTAAACTAACTTTAGGTAAAAATGAAATATCATCTGCAAGTGCAAAATATGACTGGTAAAGCTGATTTTTGGTCATTTCTTAGCAAAAGAGAAGATTATAAGTGCATTAAATGCATGAATTCAGATGATTTGACCCAAAATAGTTGTTTTTCAAGTTGACCCTCCACCCTTATATAGCCGAATAAGGGCTAAATTGCTTTCCAACTTAAGTTCAAAGGCATATTGGTTGACCGTGTAGCATTAATGTACTACATGATGTCAGAATTCAACGCCTGGGTCTCCGTGATCCAGTAACGCAACAATAGCTTGTGCGTAAAGCATTAACATTCAAACAGAGCCCCATTTCACCGATATGGAATGGCGGACATTTTTACAGATTGGACAGTGCAGCAGATGCTTAGCTGAGCCAGCCTTCATATTTAGTACAATCATGAATATAACAAGCTTTATCACTACATATTATTCTTATAAATACACTTAAAATACATAAATGCATGTGTTTTTTTCATTTTATATCTATTTCAATTGGGTATTTTGACTTTTTCAGGTAGAGGAATGTCTGCGACTAAGCCGAGGGCCACTGCATAAGGGTTATTGATGGCAAAACAGGTAATAATACTAAATTATTATCATGTACACAAGCAAATAAGCATATTAATGATGCTTAAGGTGTGAAATACTGCCCTAATCAGGTTTGTGGTCACTCAAACCCTTGCCGTTGTGCAATTCCCCGTTCAGTTTGAATCTATAGTTCCGCATCCCGACACGTAAAGCTCGTGCTTTGCTGGCAGCGGAAGTTGGCACTTAACAGGTTTATCCTTGTTCCTGAGCATGTATGCAGTACAGCTGAGTTAATTTGCTACTTGTAACCCTACAATTAGCTTGTGTTTGGTATTGTTTTCTCACAATAGCGCTTACTGTTAATGTTCTGGCTTGAAAGGATGTCGCGTCGGACTTAAACATAGGATTGTTGTAGCAAGTGTCCCCTTCATCATTTACCTAAGAGGGATCTTTTTGCCAAAATTTGGCACTTTCAGCAACCAGTTTTGTTTTTTATTTGGTACATGATTCTCTCATTCAGTGATGTAAGGGAAGTATTGACCTTATTCGCGTGTCTTTGCATACAAAGGTGACATGGATCGATGATATTTGTTGTGTTGAGAATTCTGCGTGAAGCTGTGTGTCCAGAAGAAGTACTAGAAACCCCTTTCAGGAAGCCTACATTGATCTGAGCTCCTTTCTGGCCCTGCTAGTACATGGAACCTCATTGCTAAGCTTATAATGCTTGCCTAAATATATGTATCTTGTTCATTTTAACCTTTCCTTCCGGTCTAAACCCCCAACATGAGCATTTTTTCTTTCGCTCGGTTATGAACCTCCATTTTCACCTGATTGCCACCATAAAAATAGTCAAAAGTACTTATTTCTTGCCCAAAATATAAAATTTTGTATTCTCTTGAACCTCTAAATGAGAGCTGGCAGTGCATATTGGCCATCTGCTGCAGTTTAAAGGCACCCATGACATTATGTGTTAAAATATATCATTGGCTGCTGGTAAATAAAGGGGCTCCGGGAGACAAGGCGCTTTCAAGATTTCACACTTTTATTGTTGCGCAACAAAAAGTTATTGGAAGCTTATTGATTTCTACACTTCAAAGTATCTTTGATCTTACATTTTTACTAATTTGTTTATTGTTTTGGATGAAATTGGATTTTTTTTTGCTTTGAAATTGACATTTTTGGGGTTATTTAAAAAAAAAAACACTAAAAAGACATTATCAAAATTGCTTCATTCTTTTCCCACCCCGCATAAGCCCCAGGTGCCTATCCATTTGGTTTGTTTTGGTATTTTGTTGCAGATATTGAACACAACAGCTTTAAATCTTAAAGGGACATTTAAGCTCCAACAGGCCTAAAATCGCCTTCTTCGGACGGAAAACACCAGCGTGTGAAAATATGATATAAAATGGCCAAATGGACAGATAATCCAGCCAAACTTAATATATTGGTGCAATATGAATAGGAAGATAATAATATGCAAGAAAAACACATTTTAATCAGAAAATATTTCTCCTTTAGGTTACAATATACTAAATCATTTTGGTGTTCAATGCTATACCCTCTAAAAAATGGAACGTCATTTATTTGAAGACACAATTCTCTGTATGTGCACTTGCCATGACTTTATTTTTGAATATTTCTGTGTGCATGTGGTAGGGAAAACATTGTTGTATACTACAAATTCAGTGTTTTGCTTATAGGTTGGAGACTACATGAGATTTTGACAGATGGCGGGAAACCCTCATCAACTGGAGATCAGCCGGTAAAAAGGTGGCCTTAAAACAGTGACCGTTGATTCGCGTCGAGTTCTTTCTTACATACTGCATGACCTATCTTTTTTATTGTTTAAATCCATTCGGCTTGGCATGCTCTTTAAGAAAAGGTATGGGTATGGGGGTGTCGACGCGCAAAAGTTTGACTTTATTTTTCGTTGAAGTTGTTGATTTTACATTGAATTTGTTAAGGAAATCTTTTGGTATATTGTAACCTAAACTAACTTTAGGTAAAAATGAAATATCATCTGCAAGTGCAAAATATGACTGGTAAAGCTGATTTTTGGTCATTTCTTAGCAAAAGAGAAGATTATAAGTGCATTAAATGCATGAATTCAGATGATTTGACCCAAAATAGTTGTTTTTCAAGTTGACCCTCCACCCTTATATAGCCGAATAAGGGCTAAATTGCTTTCCAACTTAAGTTCAAAGGCATATTGGTTGACCGTGTAGCATTAATGTACTACATGATGTCAGAATTCAACGCCTGGGTCTCCGTGATCCAGTAACGCAACAATAGCTTGTGCGTAAAGCATTAACATTCAAACAGAGCCCCATTTCACCGATATGGAATGGCGGACATTTTTACAGATTGGACAGTGCAGCAGATGCTTAGCTGAGCCAGCCTTCATATTTAGTACAATCATGAATATAACAAGCTTTATCACTACATATTATTCTATAAATACACTTAAAATACATAAATGCATGTGTTTTTTTCATTTTATATCTATTTCAATTGGGTATTTTGACTTTTTCAGGTAGAGGAATGTCTGCGACTAAGCCGAGGGCCACTGCATAAGGGTTATTGATGGCAAAACAGGTAATAATACTAAATTATTATCATGTACACAAGCAAATAAGCATATTAATGATGCTTAAGGTGTGAAATACTGCCATAATCAGGTTTGTGGTCACTCAAACCCTTGCCGTTGTGCAATTCCCCGTTCAGTTTGAATCTATAGTTCCGCATCCCGACACGTAAAGCTCGTGCTTTGCTGGCAGCGGAAGTTGGCACTTAACAGGTTTATCCTTGTTCCTGAGCATGTATGCAGTACAGCTGAGTTAATTTGCTACTTGTAACCCTACAATTAGCTTGTGTTTGGTATTGTTTTCTCACAATAGCGCTTACTGTTAATGTTCTGGCTTGAAAGGATGTCGCGTCGGACTTAAACATAGGATTGTTGTAGCAAGTGTCCCCTTCATCATTTACCTAAGAGGGATCTTTTTGCCAAAATTTGGCACTTTCAGCAACCAGTTTTGTTTTTTATTTGGTACATGATTCTCTCATTCAGTGATGTAAGGGAAGTATTGACCTTATTCGCGTGTCTTTGCATACAAAGGTGACATGGATCGATGATATTTGTTGTGTTGAGAATTCTGCGTGAAGCTGTGTGTCCAGAAGAAGTACTAGAAACCCCTTTCAGGAAGCCTACATTGATCTGAGCTCCTTTCTGGCCCTGCTAGTACATGGAACCTCATTGCTAAGCTTATAATGCTTGCCTAAATATATGTATCTTGTTCATTTTAACCTTTCCTTCCGGTCTAAACCCCCAACATGAGCATTTTTTCTTTCGCTCGGTTATGAACCTCCATTTTCACCTGATTGCCACCATAAAAATAGTCAAAAGTACTTATTTCTTGCCCAAAATATAAAATTTTGTATTCTCTTGAACCTCTAAATGAGAGCTGGCAGTGCATATTGGCCATCTGCTGCAGTTTAAAGGCACCCATGACATTATGTGTTAAAATATATCATTGGCTGCTGGTAAATAAAGGGGCTCCGAGCGACAAGGCGCTTTCAAGATTTCACACTTTTATTGTTGCGCAACAAAAAGTTATTGGAAGCTTATTGATTTCTACACTTCAAAGTATCTTTGATCTTTCATTTTTACTAATTTGTTTATTGTTTTGGATGAAATTGGATTTTTTTTTGCTTTGAAATTGACATTTTTGGGGTTATTTAAAAAAAAAAACACTAAAAAGACATTATCAAAATTGCTTAGAGTGAAAATATCTAACAAATTCATTCTTTCCCACCCCGCATAAGCCCCAGGTGCCTATCCATTTGGTTTGTTTTGGTATTTTGTTGCAGATATTGAACACAACAGCTTTAAATCTTAAAGGGACATTTAAGCTCCAACAGGCCTAAAATCGCCTTCTTCGGACGGAAAACACCAGCGTGTGAAAATATGATATAAAATGGCCAAATGGACAGATAATCCAGCCAAACTTAATATATTGGTGCAATATGAATAGGAAGATAATAATATGCAAGAAAAACACATTTTAATCAGAAAATATTTCTCCTTTAGGTTACAATATACTAAATCATTTTGGTGTTCAATGCTATACCCTCTAAAAAATGGAACGTCATTTATTTGAAGACACAATTCTCTGTATGTGCACTTGCCATGACTTTATTTTTGAATATTTCTGTGTGCATGTGGTAGGGAAAACATTGTTGTATACTACAAATTCAGTGTTTTGCTTATAGGTTGGAGACTACATGAGATTTTGACAGATGGCGGGAAACCCTCATCAACTGGAGATCAGCCGGTAAAAAGGTGGCCTTAAAACAGTGACCGTTGATTCGCGTCGAGTTCTTTCTTACATACTGCATGACCTATCTTTTTTATTGTTTAAATCCATTCGGCTTGGCATGCTCTTTAAGAAAAGGTATGGGTATGGGGGTGTCTACGCGCAAAAGTTTGACTTTATTTTTCGTTGAAGTTGTTGATTTTACATTGAATTTGTTAAGGAAATCTTTTGGTATATTGTAACCTAAACTAACTTTAGGTAAAAATGAAATATCATCTGCAAGTGCAAAATATGACTGGTAAAGCTGATTTTTGGTCATTTCTTAGCAAAAGAGAAGATTATAAGTGCATTAAATGCATGAATTCAGATGATTTGACCCAAAATAGTTGTTTTTCAAGTTGACCCTCCACCCTTATATAGCCGAATAAGGGCTAAATTGCTTTCCAACTTAAGTTCAAAGGCATATTGGTTGACCGTGTAGCATTAATGTACTACATGATGTCAGAATTCAACGCCTGGGTCTCCGTGATCCAGTAACGCAACAATAGCTTGTGCGTAAAGCATTAACATTCAAACAGAGCCCCATTTCACCGATATGGAATGGCGGACATTTTTACAGATTGGACAGTGCAGCAGATGCTTAGCTGAGCCAGCCTTCATATTTAGTACAATCATGAATATAACAAGCTTTATCACTACATATTATTCTTATAAATACACTTAAAATACATAAATGCATGTGTTTTTTTCATTTTATATCTATTTCAATTGGGTATTTTGACTTTTTCAGGTAGAGGAATGTCTGCGACTAAGCCGAGGGCCACTGCATAAGGGTTATTGATGGCAAAACAGGTAATAATACTAAATTATTATCATGTACACAAGCAAATAAGCATATTAATGATGCTTAAGGTGTGAAATACTGCCATAATCAGGTTTGTGGTCACTCAAACCCTTGCCGTTGTGCAATTCCCCGTTCAGTTTGAATCTATAGTTCCGCATCCCGACACGTAAAGCTCGTGCTTTGCTGGCAGCGGAAGTTGGCACTTAACAGGTTTATCCTTGTTCCTGAGCATGTATGCAGTACAGCTGAGTTAATTTGCTACTTGTAACCCTACAATTAGCTTGTGTTTGGTATTGTTTTCTCACAATAGCGCTTACTGTTAATGTTCTGGCTTGAAAGGATGTCGCGTCGGACTTAAACATAGGATTGTTGTAGCAAGTGTCCCCTTCATCATTTACCTAAGAGGGATCTTTTTGCCAAAATTTGGCACTTTCAGCAACCAGTTTTGTTTTTTATTTGGTACATGATTCTCTCATTCAGTGATGTAAGGGAAGTATTGACCTTATTCGCGTGTCTTTGCATACAAAGGTGACATGGATCGATGATATTTGTTGTGTTGAGAATTCTGCGTGAAGCTGTGTGTCCAGAAGAAGTACTAGAAACCCCTTTCAGGAAGCCTACATTGATCTGAGCTCCTTTCTGGCCCTGCTAGTACATGGAACCTCATTGCTAAGCTTATAATGCTTGCCTAAATATATGTATCTTGTTCATTTTAACCTTTCCTTCCGGTCTAAACCCCCAACATGAGCATTTTTTCTTTCGCTCGGTTATGAACCTCCATTTTCACCTGATTGCCACCATAAAAATAGTCAAAAGTACTTATTTCTTGCCCAAAATATAAAATTTTGTATTCTCTTGAACCTCTAAATGAGAGCTGGCAGTGCATATTGGCCATCTGCTGCAGTTTAAAGGCACCCATGACATTATGTGTTAAAATATATCATTGGCTGCTGGTAAATAAAGGGGCTCCGAGCGACAAGGCGCTTTCAAGATTTCACACTTTTATTGTTGCGCAACAAAAAGTTATTGGAAGCTTATTGATTTCTACACTTCAAAGTATCTTTGATCTTTCATTTTTACTAATTTGTTTATTGTTTTGGATGAAATTGGATTTTTTTTTGCTTTGAAATTGACATTTTTGGGGTTATTAAAAAAAAAAAACACTAAAAAGACATTATCAAAATTGCTTAGAGTGAAAATATCTAACAAATTCATTCTTTTCCCACCCCGCATAAGCCCCAGGTGCCTATCCATTTGGTTTGTTTTGGTATTTTGTTGCAGATATTGAACACAACAGCTTTAAATCTTAAAGGGACATTTAAGCTCCAACAGGCCTAAAATCGCCTTCTTCGGACGGAAAACACCAGCGTGTGAAAATATGATATAAAATGGCCAAATGGACAGATAATCCAGCCAAACTTAATATATTGGTGCAATATGAATAGGAAGATAATAATATGCAAGAAAAACACATTTTAATCAGAAAATATTTCTCCTTTAGGTTACAATATACTAAATCATTTTGGTGTTCAATGCTATACCCTCTAAAAAATGGAACGTCATTTATTTGAAGACACAATTCTCTGTATGTGCACTTGCCATGACTTTATTTTTGAATATTTCTGTGTGCATGTGGTAGGGAAAACATTGTTGTATACTACAAATTCAGTGTTTTGCTTATAGGTTGGAGACTACATGAGATTTTGACAGATGGCGGGAAACCCTCATCAACTGGAGATCAGCCGGTAAAAAGGTGGCCTTAAAACAGTGACCGTTGATTCGCGTCGAGTTCTTTCTTACATACTGCATGACCTATCTTTTTTATTGTTTAAATCCATTCGGCTTGGCATGCTCTTTAAGAAAAGGTATGGGTATGGGGGTGTCTACGCGCAAAAGTTTGACTTTATTTTTCGTTGAAGTTGTTGATTTTACATTGAATTTGTTAAGGAAATCTTTTGGTATATTGTAACCTAAACTAACTTTAGGTAAAAATGAAATATCATCTGCAAGTGCAAAATATGACTGGTAAAGCTGATTTTTGGTCATTTCTTAGCAAAAGAGAAGATTATAAGTGCATTAAATGCATGAATTCAGATGATTTGACCCAAAATAGTTGTTTTTCAAGTTGACCCTCCACCCTTATATAGCCGAATAAGGGCTAAATTGCTTTCCAACTTAAGTTCAAAGGCATATTGGTTGACCGTGTAGCATTAATGTACTACATGATGTCAGAATTCAACGCCTGGGTCTCCGTGATCCAGTAACGCAACAATAGCTTGTGCGTAAAGCATTAACATTCAAACAGAGCCCCATTTCACCGATATGGAATGGCGGACATTTTTACAGATTGGACAGTGCAGCAGATGCTTAGCTGAGCCAGCCTTCATATTTAGTACAATCATGAATATAACAAGCTTTATCACTACATATTATTCTTATAAATACACTTAAAATACATAAATGCATGTGTTTTTTTCATTTTATATCTATTTCAATTGGGTATTTTGACTTTTTCAGGTAGAGGAATGTCTGCGACTAAGCCGAGGGCCACTGCATAAGGGTTATTGATGGCAAAACAGGTAATAATACTAAATTATTATCATGTACACAAGCAAATAAGCATATTAATGATGCTTAAGGTGTGAAATACTGCCATAATCAGGTTTGTGGTCACTCAAACCCTTGCCGTTGTGCAATTCCCCGTTCAGTTTGAATCTATAGTTCCGCATCCCGACACGTAAAGCTCGTGCTTTGCTGGCAGCGGAAGTTGGCACTTAACAGGTTTATCCTTGTTCCTGAGCATGTATGCAGTACAGCTGAGTTAATTTGCTACTTGTAACCCTACAATTAGCTTGTGTTTGGTATTGTTTTCTCACAATAGCGCTTACTGTTAATGTTCTGGCTTGAAAGGATGTCGCGTCGGACTTAAACATAGGATTGTTGCAGCAAGTGTCCCCTTCATCATTTACCTAAGAGGGATCTTTTTGCCAAAATTTGGCACTTTCAGCAACCAGTTTTGTTTTTTATTTGGTACATGATTCTCTCATTCAGTGATGTAAGGGAAGTATTGACCTTATTCGCGTGTCTTTGCATACAAAGGTGACATGGATCGATGATATTTGTTGTGTTGAGAATTCTGCGTGAAGCTGTGTGTCCAGAAGAAGTACTAGAAACCCCTTTCAGGAAGCCTACATTGATCTGAGCTCCTTTCTGGCCCTGCTAGTACATGGAACCTCATTGCTAAGCTTATAATGCTTGCCTAAATATATGTATCTTGTTCATTTTAACCTTTCCTTCCGGTCTAAACCCCCAACATGAGCATTTTTTCTTTCGCTCGGTTATGAACCTCCATTTTCACCTGATTGCCACCATAAAAATAGTCAAAAGTACTTATTTCTTGCCCAAAATATAAAATTTTGTATTCTCTTGAACCTCTAAATGAGAGCTGGCAGTGCATATTGGCCATCTGCTGCAGTTTAAAGGCACCCATGACATTATGTGTTAAAATATATCATTGGCTGCTGGTAAATAAAGGGGCTCCGAGCGACAAGGCGCTTTCAAGATTTCACACTTTTATTGTTGCGCAACAAAAAGTTATTGGAAGCTTATTGATTTCTACACTTCAAAGTATCTTTGATCTTTCATTTTTACTAATTTGTTTATTGTTTTGGATGAAATTGGATTTTTTTTTGCTTTGAAATTGACATTTTTGGGGTTATTTAAAAAAAAAAACACTAAAAAGACATTATCAAAATTGCTTAGAGTGAAAATATCTAACAAATTCATTCTTTCCCACCCCGCATAAGCCCCAGGTGCCTATCCATTTGGTTTGTTTTGGTATTTTGTTGCAGATATTGAACACAACAGCTTTAAATCTTAAAGGGACATTTAAGCTCCAACAGGCCTAAAATCGCCTTCTTCGGACGGAAAACACCAGCGTGTGAAAATATGATATAAAATGGCCAAATGGACAGATAATCCAGCCAAACTTAATATATTGGTGCAATATGAATAGGAAGATAATAATATGCAAGAAAAACACATTTTAATCAGAAAATATTTCTCCTTTAGGTTACAATATACTAAATCATTTTGGTGTTCAATGCTATACCCTCTAAAAAATGGAACGTCATTTATTTGAAGACACAATTCTCTGTATGTGCACTTGCCATGACTTTATTTTTGAATATTTCTGTGTGCATGTGGTAGGGAAAACATTGTTGTATACTACAAATTCAGTGTTTTGCTTATAGGTTGGAGACTACATGAGATTTTGACAGATGGCGGGAAACCCTCATCAACTGGAGATCAGCCGGTAAAAAGGTGGCCTTAAAACAGTGACCGTTGATTCGCGTCGAGTTCTTTCTTACATACTGCATGACCTATCTTTTTTATTGTTTAAATCCATTCGGCTTGGCATGCTCTTTAAGAAAAGGTATGGGTATGGGGGTGTCTACGCGCAAAAGTTTGACTTTATTTTTCGTTGAAGTTGTTGATTTTACATTGAATTTGTTAAGGAAATCTTTTGGTATATTGTAACCTAAACTAACTTTAGGTAAAAATGAAATATCATCTGCAAGTGCAAAATATGACTGGTAAAGCTGATTTTTGGTCATTTCTTAGCAAAAGAGAAGATTATAAGTGCATTAAATGCATGAATTCAGATGATTTGACCCAAAATAGTTGTTTTTCAAGTTGACCCTCCACCCTTATATAGCCGAATAAGGGCTAAATTGCTTTCCAACTTAAGTTCAAAGGCATATTGGTTGACCGTGTAGCATTAATGTACTACATGATGTCAGAATTCAACGCCTGGGTCTCCGTGATCCAGTAACGCAACAATAGCTTGTGCGTAAAGCATTAACATTCAAACAGAGCCCCATTTCACCGATATGGAATGGCGGACATTTTTACAGATTGGACAGTGCAGCAGATGCTTAGCTGAGCCAGCCTTCATATTTAGTACAATCATGAATATAACAAGCTTTATCACTACATATTATTCTATAAATACACTTAAAATACATAAATGCATGTGTTTTTTTCATTTTATATCTATTTCAATTGGGTATTTTGACTTTTTCAGGTAGAGGAATGTCTGCGACTAAGCCGAGGGCCACTGCATAAGGGTTATTGATGGCAAAACAGGTAATAATACTAAATTATTATCATGTACACAAGCAAATAAGCATATTAATGATGCTTAAGGTGTGAAATACTGCCATAATCAGGTTTGTGGTCACTCAAACCCTTGCCGTTGTGCAATTCCCCGTTCAGTTTGAATCTATAGTTCCGCATCCCGACACGTAAAGCTCGTGCTTTGCTGGCAGCGGAAGTTGGCACTTAACAGGTTTATCCTTGTTCCTGAGCATGTATGCAGTACAGCTGAGTTAATTTGCTACTTGTAACCCTACAATTAGCTTGTGTTTGGTATTGTTTTCTCACAATAGCGCTTACTGTTAATGTTCTGGCTTGAAAGGATGTCGCGTCGGACTTAAACATAGGATTGTTGTAGCAAGTGTCCCCTTCATCATTTACCTAAGAGGGATCTTTTTGCCAAAATTTGGCACTTTCAGCAACCAGTTTTGTTTTTTATTTGGTACATGATTCTCTCATTCAGTGATGTAAGGGAAGTATTGACCTTATTCGCGTGTCTTTGCATACAAAGGTGACATGGATCGATGATATTTGTTGTGTTGAGAATTCTGCGTGAAGCTGTGTGTCCAGAAGAAGTACTAGAAACCCCTTTCAGGAAGCCTACATTGATCTGAGCTCCTTTCTGGCCCTGCTAGTACATGGAACCTCATTGCTAAGCTTATAATGCTTGCCTAAATATATGTATCTTGTTCATTTTAACCTTTCCTTCCGGTCTAAACCCCCAACATGAGCATTTTTTCTTTCGCTCGGTTATGAACCTCCATTTTCACCTGATTGCCACCATAAAAATAGTCAAAAGTACTTATTTCTTGCCCAAAATATAAAATTTTGTATTCTCTTGAACCTCTAAATGAGAGCTGGCAGTGCATATTGGCCATCTGCTGCAGTTTAAAGGCACCCATGACATTATGTGTTAAAATATATCATTGGCTGCTGGTAAATAAAGGGGCTCCGAGCGACAAGGCGCTTTCAAGATTTCACACTTTTATTGTTGCGCAACAAAAAGTTATTGGAAGCTTATTGATTTCTACACTTCAAAGTATCTTTGATCTTTCATTTTTACTAATTTGTTTATTGTTTTGGATGAAATTGGATTTTTTTTTGCTTTGAAATTGACATTTTTGGGGTTATTTAAAAAAAAAAAACACTAAAAAGACATTATCAAAATTGCTTAGAGTGAAAATATCTAACAAATTCATTCTTTCCCACCCCGCATAAGCCCCAGGTGCCTATCCATTTGGTTTGTTTTGGTATTTTGTTGCAGATATTGAACACAACAGCTTTAAATCTTAAAGGGACATTTAAGCTCCAACAGGCCTAAAATCGCCTTCTTCGGACGGAAAACACCAGCGTGTGAAAATATGATATAAAATGGCCAAATGGACAGATAATCCAGCCAAACTTAATATATTGGTGCAATATGAATAGGAAGATAATAATATGCAAGAAAAACACATTTTAATCAGAAAATATTTCTCCTTTAGGTTACAATATACTAAATCATTTTGGTGTTCAATGCTATACCCTCTAAAAAATGGAACGTCATTTATTTGAAGACACAATTCTCTGTATGTGCACTTGCCATGACTTTATTTTTGAATATTTCTGTGTGCATGTGGTAGGGAAAACATTGTTGTATACTACAAATTCAGTGTTTTGCTTATAGGTTGGAGACTACATGAGATTTTGACAGATGGCGGGAAACCCTCATCAACTGGAGATCAGCCGGTAAAAAGGTGGCCTTAAAACAGTGACCGTTGATTCGCGTCGAGTTCTTTCTTACATACTGCATGACCTATCTTTTTTATTGTTTAAATCCATTCGGCTTGGCATGCTCTTTAAGAAAAGGTATGGGTATGGGGGTGTCTACGCGCAAAAGTTTGACTTTATTTTTCAGTTGAAGTTGTTGATTTTACATTGAATTTGTTAAGGAAATCTTTTGGTATATTGTAACCTAAACTAACTTTAGGTAAAAATGAAATATCATCTGCAAGTGCAAAATATGACTGGTAAAGCTGATTTTTGGTCATTTCTTAGCAAAAGAGAAGATTATAAGTGCATTAAATGCATGAATTCAGATGATTTGACCCAAAATAGTTGTTTTTCAAGTTGACCCTCCACCCTTATATAGCCGAATAAGGGCTAAATTGCTTTCCAACTTAAGTTCAAAGGCATATTGGTTGACCGTGTAGCATTAATGTACTACATGATGTCAGAATTCAACGCCTGGGTCTCCGTGATCCAGTAACGCAACAATAGCTTGTGCGTAAAGCATTAACATTCAAACAGAGCCCCATTTCACCGATATGGAATGGCGGACATTTTTACAGATTGGACAGTGCAGCAGATGCTTAGCTGAGCCAGCCTTCATATTTAGTACAATCATGAATATAACAAGCTTTATCACTACATATTATTCTATAAATACACTTAAAATACATAAATGCATGTGTTTTTTTCATTTTATATCTATTTCAATTGGGTATTTTGACTTTTTCAGGTAGAGGAATGTCTGCGACTAAGCCGAGGGCCACTGCATAAGGGTTATTGATGGCAAAACAGGTAATAATACTAAATTATTATCATGTACACAAGCAAATAAGCATATTAATGATGCTTAAGGTGTGAAATACTGCCATAATCAGGTTTGTGGTCACTCAAACCCTTGCCGTTGTGCAATTCCCCGTTCAGTTTGAATCTATAGTTCCGCATCCCGACACGTAAAGCTCGTGCTTTGCTGGCAGCGGAAGTTGGCACTTAACAGGTTTATCCTTGTTCCTGAGCATGTATGCAGTACAGCTGAGTTAATTTGCTACTTGTAACCCTACAATTAGCTTGTGTTTGGTATTGTTTTCTCACAATAGCGCTTACTGTTAATGTTCTGGCTTGAAAGGATGTCGCGTCGGACTTAAACATAGGATTGTTGTAGCAAGTGTCCCCTTCATCATTTACCTAAGTGGGATCTTTTTGCCAAAATTTGGCACTTTCAGCAACCAGTTTTGTTTTTTATTTGGTACATGATTCTCTCATTCAGTGATGTAAGGGAAGTATTGACCTTATTCGCGTGTCTTTGCATACAAAGGTGACATGGATCGATGATATTTGTTGTGTTGAGAATTCTGCGTGAAGCTGTGTGTCCAGAAGAAGTACTAGAAACCCCTTTCAGGAAGCCTACATTGATCTGAGCTCCTTTCTGGCCCTGCTAGTACATGGAACCTCATTGCTAAGCTTATAATGCTTGCCTAAATATATGTATCTTGTTCATTTTAACCTTTCCTTCCGGTCTAAACCCCCAACATGAGCATTTTTTCTTTCGCTCGGTTATGAACCTCCATTTTCACCTGATTGCCACCATAAAAATAGTCAAAAGTACTTATTTCTTGCCCAAAATATAAAATTTTGTATTCTCTTGAACCTCTAAATGAGAGCTGGCAGTGCATATTGGCCATCTGCTGCAGTTTAAAGGCACCCATGACATTATGTGTTAAAATATATCATTGGCTGCTGGTAAATAAAGGGGCTCCGAGCGACAAGGCGCTTTCAAGATTTCACACTTTTATTGTTGCGCAACAAAAAGTTATTGGAAGCTTATTGATTTCTACACTTCAAAGTATCTTTGATCTTTCATTTTTACTAATTTGTTTATTGTTTTGGATGAAATTGGATTTTTTTTTGCTTTGAAATTGACATTTTTGGGGTTATTAAAAAAAAAAAACACTAAAAAGACATTATCAAAATTGCTTAGAGTGAAAATATCTAACAAATTCATTCTTTCCCACCCCGCATAAGCCCCAGGTGCCTATCCATTTGGTTTGTTTTGGTATTTTGTTGCAGATATTGAACACAACAGCTTTAAATCTTAAAGGGACATTTAAGCTCCAACAGGCCTAAAATCGCCTTCTTCGGACGGAAAACACCAGCGTGTGAAAATATGATATAAAATGGCCAAATGGACAGATAATCCAGCCAAACTTAATATATTGGTGCAATATGAATAGGAAGATAATAATATGCAAGAAAAACACATTTTAATCAGAAAATATTTCTCCTTTAGGTTACAATATACTAAATCATTTTGGTGTTCAATGCTATACCCTCTAAAAAATGGAACGTCATTTATTTGAAGACACAATTCTCTGTATGTGCACTTGCCATGACTTTATTTTTGAATATTTCTGTGTGCATGTGGTAGGGAAAACATTGTTGTATACTACAAATTCAGTGTTTTGCTTATAGGTTGGAGACTACATGAGATTTTGACAGATGGCGGGAAACCCTCATCAACTGGAGATCAGCCGGTAAAAAGGTGGCCTTAAAACAGTGACCGTTGATTCGCGTCGAGTTCTTTCTTACATACTGCATGACCTATCTTTTTTATTGTTTAAATCCATTCGGCTTGGCATGCTCTTTAAGAAAAGGTATGCGTATGGGGGTGTCTACGCGCAAAAGTTTGACTTTATTTTTCAGTTGAAGTTGTTGATTTTACATTGAATTTGTTAAGGAAATCTTTTGGTATATTGTAACCTAAACTAACTTTAGGTAAAAATGAAATATCATCTGCAAGTGCAAAATATGACTGGTAAAGCTGATTTTTGGTCATTTCTTAGCAAAAGAGAAGATTATAAGTGCATTAAATGCATGAATTCAGATGATTTGACCCAAAATAGTTGTTTTTCAAGTTGACCCTCCACCCTTATATAGCCGAATAAGGGCTAAATTGCTTTCCAACTTAAGTTCAAAGGCATATTGGTTGACCGTGTAGCATTAATGTACTACATGATGTCAGAATTCAACGCCTGGGTCTCCGTGATCCAGTAACGCAACAATAGCTTGTGCGTAAAGCATTAACATTCAAACAGAGCCCCATTTCACCGATATGGAATGGCGGACATTTTTACAGATTGGACAGTGCAGCAGATGCTTAGCTGAGCCAGCCTTCATATTTAGTACAATCATGAATATAACAAGCTTTATCACTACATATTATTCTATAAATACACTTAAAATACATAAATGCATGTGTTTTTTTCATTTTATATCTATTTCAATTGGGTATTTTGACTTTTTCAGGTAGAGGAATGTCTGCGACTAAGCCGAGGGCCACTGCATAAGGGTTATTGATGGCAAAACAGGTAATAATACTAAATTATTATCATGTACACAAGCAAATAAGCATATTAATGATGCTTAAGGTGTGAAATACTGCCATAATCAGGTTTGTGGTCACTCAAACCCTTGCCGTTGTGCAATTCCCCGTTCAGTTTGAATCTATAGTTCCGCATCCCGACACGTAAAGCTCGTGCTTTGCTGGCAGCGGAAGTTGGCACTTAACAGGTTTATCCTTGTTCCTGAGCATGTATGCAGTACAGCTGAGTTAATTTGCTACTTGTAACCCTACAATTAGCTTGTGTTTGGTATTGTTTTCTCACAATAGCGCTTACTGTTAATGTTCTGGCTTGAAAGGATGTCGCGTCGGACTTAAACATAGGATTGTTGCAGCAAGTGTCCCCTTCATCATTTACCTAAGTGGGATCTTTTTGCCAAAATTTGGCACTTTCAGCAACCAGTTTTGTTTTTTATTTGGTACATGATTCTCTCATTCAGTGATGTAAGGGAAGTATTGACCTTATTCGCGTGTCTTTGCATACAAAGGTGACATGGATCGATGATATTTGTTGTGTTGAGAATTCTGCGTGAAGCTGTGTGTCCAGAAGAAGTACTAGAAACCCCTTTCAGGAAGCCTACATTGATCTGAGCTCCTTTCTGGCCCTGCTAGTACATGGAACCTCATTGCTAAGCTTATAATGCTTGCCTAAATATATGTATCTTGTTCATTTTAACCTTTCCTTCCGGTCTAAACCCCCAACATGAGCATTTTTTCTTTCGCTCGGTTATGAACCTCCATTTTCACCTGATTGCCACCATAAAAATAGTCAAAAGTACTTATTTCTTGCCCAAAATATAAAATTTTGTATTCTCTTGAACCTCTAAATGAGAGCTGGCAGTGCATATTGGCCATCTGCTGCAGTTTAAAGGCACCCATGACATTATGTGTTAAAATATATCATTGGCTGCTGGTAAATAAAGGGGCTCCGAGCGACAAGGCGCTTTCAAGATTTCACACTTTTATTGTTGCGCAACAAAAAGTTATTGGAAGCTTATTGATTTCTACACTTCAAAGTATCTTTGATCTTTCATTTTTACTAATTTGTTTATTGTTTTGGATGAAATTGGATTTTTTTTTGCTTTGAAATTGACATTTTTGGGGTTATTAAAAAAAAAAAAACACTAAAAAGACATTATCAAAATTGCTTAGAGTGAAAATATCTAACAAATTCATTCTTTCCCACCCCGCATAAGCCCCAGGTGCCTATCCATTTGGTTTGTTTTGGTATTTTGTTGCAGATATTGAACATAACAGCTTTAAATCTTAAAGGGACATTTAAGCTCCAACAGGCCTAAAATCGCCTTCTTCGGACGGAAAACACCAGCGTGTGAAAATATGATATAAAATGGCCAAATGGACAGATAATCCAGCCAAACTTAATATATTGGTGCAATATGAATAGGAAGATAATAATATGCAAGAAAAACACATTTTAATCAGAAAATATTTCTCCTTTAGGTTACAATATACTAAATCATTTTGGTGTTCAATGCTATACCCTCTAAAAAATGGAACGTCATTTATTTGAAGACACAATTCTCTGTATGTGCACTTGCCATGACTTTATTTTTGAATATTTCTGTGTGCATGTGGTAGGGAAAACATTGTTGTATACTACAAATTCAGTGTTTTGCTTATAGGTTGGAGACTACATGAGATTTTGACAGATGGCGGGAAACCCTCATCAACTGGAGATCAGCCGGTAAAAAGGTGGCCTTAAAACAGTGACCGTTGATTCGCGTCGAGTTCTTTCTTACATACTGCATGACCTATCTTTTTTATTGTTTAAATCCATTCGGCTTGGCATGCTCTTTAAGAAAAGGTATGCGTATGGGGGTGTCTACGCGCAAAAGTTTGACTTTATTTTTCAGTTGAAGTTGTTGATTTTACATTGAATTTGTTAAGGAAATCTTTTGGTATATTGTAACCTAAACTAACTTTAGGTAAAAATGAAATATCATCTGCAAGTGCAAAATATGACTGGTAAAGCTGATTTTTGGTCATTTCTTAGCAAAAGAGAAGATTATAAGTGCATTAAATGCATGAATTCAGATGATTTGACCCAAAATAGTTGTTTTTCAAGTTGACCCTCCACCCTTATATAGCCGAATAAGGGCTAAATTGCTTTCCAACTTAAGTTCAAAGGCATATTGGTTGACCGTGTAGCATTAATGTACTACATGATGTCAGAATTCAACGCCTGGGTCTCCGTGATCCAGTAACGCAACAATAGCTTGTGCGTAAAGCATTAACATTCAAACAGAGCCCCATTTCACCGATATGGAATGGCGGACATTTTTACAGATTGGACAGTGCAGCAGATGCTTAGCTGAGCCAGCCTTCATATTTAGTACAATCATGAATATAACAAGCTTTATCACTACATATTATTCTATAAATACACTTAAAATACATAAATGCATGTGTTTTTTTCATTTTATATCTATTTCAATTGGGTATTTTGACTTTTTCAGGTAGAGGAATGTCTGCGACTAAGCCGAGGGCCACTGCATAAGGGATTATTGATGGCAAAACAGGTAATAATACTAAATTATTATCATGTACACAAGCAAATAAGCATATTAATGATGCTTAAGGTGTGAAATACTGCCATAATCAGGTTTGTGGTCACTCAAACCCTTGCCGTTGTGCAATTCCCCGTTCAGTTTGAATCTATAGTTCCGCATCCCGACACGTAAAGCTCGTGCTTTGCTGGCAGCGGAAGTTGGCACTTAACAGGTTTATCCTTGTTCCTGAGCATGTATGCAGTACAGCTGAGTTAATTTGCTACTTGTAACCCTACAATTAGCTTGTGTTTGGTATTGTTTTCTCACAATAGCGCTTACTGTTAATGTTCTGGCTTGAAAGGATGTCGCGTCGGACTTAAACATAGGATTGTTGCAGCAAGTGTCCCCTTCATCATTTACCTAAGTGGGATCTTTTTGCCAAAATTTGGCACTTTCAGCAACCAGTTTTGTTTTTTATTTGGTACATGATTCTCTCATTCAGTGATGTAAGGGAAGTATTGACCTTATTCGCGTGTCTTTGCATACAAAGGTGACATGGATCGATGATATTTGTTGTGTTGAGAATTCTGCGTGAAGCTGTGTGTCCAGAAGAAGTACTAGAAACCCCTTTCAGGAAGCCTACATTGATCTGAGCTCCTTTCTGGCCCTGCTAGTACATGGAACCTCATTGCTAAGCTTATAATGCTTGCCTAAATATATGTATCTTGTTCATTTTAACCTTTCCTTCCGGTCTAAACCCCCAACATGAGCATTTTTTCTTTCGCTCGGTTATGAACCTCCATTTTCACCTGATTGCCACCATAAAAATAGTCAAAAGTACTTATTTCTTGCCCAAAATATAAAATTTTGTATTCTCTTGAACCTCTAAATGAGAGCTGGCAGTGCATATTGGCCATCTGCTGCAGTTTAAAGGCACCCATGACATTATGTGTTAAAATATATCATTGGCTGCTGGTAAATAAAGGGGCTCCGAGCGACAAGGCGCTTTCAAGATTTCACACTTTTATTGTTGCGCAACAAAAAGTTATTGGAAGCTTATTGATTTCTACACTTCAAAGTATCTTTGATCTTTCATTTTTACTAATTTGTTTATTGTTTTGGATGAAATTGGATTTTTTTTTGCTTTGAAATTGACATTTTTGGGGTTATTAAAAAAAAAAAAACACTAAAAAGACATTATCAAAATTGCTTAGAGTGAAAATATCTAACAAATTCATTCTTTCCCACCCCGCATAAGCCCCAGGTGCCTATCCATTTGGTTTGTTTTGGTATTTTGTTGCAGATATTGAACATAACAGCTTTAAATCTTAAAGGGACATTTAAGCTCCAACAGGCCTAAAATCGCCTTCTTCGGACGGAAAACACCAGCGTGTGAAAATATGATATAAAATGGCCAAATGGACAGATAATCCAGCCAAACTTAATATATTGGTGCAATATGAATAGGAAGATAATAATATGCAAGAAAAACACATTTTAATCAGAAAATATTTCTCCTTTAGGTTACAATATACTAAATCATTTTGGTGTTCAATGCTATACCCTCTAAAAAATGGAACGTCATTTATTTGAAGACACAATTCTCTGTATGTGCACTTGCCATGACTTTATTTTTGAATATTTCTGTGTGCATGTGGTAGGGAAAACATTGTTGTATACTACAAATTCAGTGTTTTGCTTATAGGTTGGAGACTACATGAGATTTTGACAGATGGCGGGAAACCCTCATCAACTGGAGATCAGCCGGTAAAAAGGTGGCCTTAAAACAGTGACCGTTGATTCGCGTCGAGTTCTTTCTTACATACTGCATGACCTATCTTTTTTATTGTTTAAATCCATTCGGCTTGGCATGCTCTTTAAGAAAAGGTATGCGTATGGGGGTGTCTACGCGCAAAAGTTTGACTTTATTTTTCATTGAAGTTGTTGATTTTACATTGAATTTGTTAAGGAAATCTTTTGGTATATTGTAACCTAAACTAACTTTAGGTAAAAATGAAATATCATCTGCAAGTGCAAAATATGACTGGTAAAGCTGATTTTTGGTCATTTCTTAGCAAAAGAGAAGATTATAAGTGCATTAAATGCATGAATTCAGATGATTTGACCCAAAATAGTTGTTTTTCAAGTTGACCCTCCACCCTTATATAGCCGAATAAGGGCTAAATTGCTTTCCAACTTAAGTTCAAAGGCATATTGGTTGACCGTGTAGCATTAATGTACTACATGATGTCAGAATTCAACGCCTGGGTCTCCGTGATCCAGTAACGCAACAATAGCTTGTGCGTAAAGCATTAACATTCAAACAGAGCCCCATTTCACCGATATGGAATGGCGGACATTTTTACAGATTGGACAGTGCAGCAGATGCTTAGCTGAGCCAGCCTTCATATTTAGTACAATCATGAATATAACAAGCTTTATCACTACATATTATTCTATAAATACACTTAAAATACATAAATGCATGTGTTTTTTTCATTTTATATCTATTTCAATTGGGTATTTTGACTTTTTCAGGTAGAGGAATGTCTGCGACTAAGCCGAGGGCCACTGCATAAGGGTTATTGATGGCAAAACAGGTAATAATACTAAATTATTATCATGTACACAAGCAAATAAGCATATTAATGATGCTTAAGGTGTGAAATACTGCCATAATCAGGTTTGTGGTCACTCAAACCCTTGCCGTTGTGCAATTCCCCGTTCAGTTTGAATCTATAGTTCCGCATCCCGACACGTAAAGCTCGTGCTTTGCTGGCAGCGGAAGTTGGCACTTAACAGGTTTATCCTTGTTCCTGAGCATGTATGCAGTACAGCTGAGTTAATTTGCTACTTGTAACCCTACAATTAGCTTGTGTTTGGTATTGTTTTCTCACAATAGCGCTTACTGTTAATGTTCTGGCTTGAAAGGATGTCGCGTCGGACTTAAACATAGGATTGTTGTCAGCAAGTGTCCCCTTCATCATTTACCTAAGTGGGATCTTTTTGCCAAAATTTGGCACTTTCAGCAACCAGTTTTGTTTTTTATTTGGTACATGATTCTCTCATTCAGTGATGTAAGGGAAGTATTGACCTTATTCGCGTGTCTTTGCATACAAAGGTGACATGGATCGATGATATTTGTTGTGTTGAGAATTCTGCGTGAAGCTGTGTGTCCAGAAGAAGTACTAGAAACCCCTTTCAGGAAGCCTACATTGATCTGAGCTCCTTTCTGGCCCTGCTAGTACATGGAACCTCATTGCTAAGCTTATAATGCTTGCCTAAATATATGTATCTTGTTCATTTTAACCTTTCCTTCCGGTCTAAACCCCCAACATGAGCATTTTTTCTTTCGCTCGGTTATGAACCTCCATTTTCACCTGATTGCCACCATAAAAATAGTCAAAAGTACTTATTTCTTGCCCAAAATATAAAATTTTGTATTCTCTTGAACCTCTAAATGAGAGCTGGCAGTGCATATTGGCCATCTGCTGCAGTTTAAAGGCACCCATGACATTATGTGTTAAAATATATCATTGGCTGCTGGTAAATAAAGGGGCTCCGAGCGACAAGGCGCTTTCAAGATTTCACACTTTTATTGTTGCGCAACAAAAAGTTATTGGAAGCTTATTGATTTCTACACTTCAAAGTATCTTTGATCTTTCATTTTTACTAATTTGTTTATTGTTTTGGATGAAATTGGATTTTTTTTTGCTTTGAAATTGACATTTTTGGGGTTATTAAAAAAAAAAAACACTAAAAAGACATTATCAAAATTGCTTAGAGTGAAAATATCTAACAAATTCATTCTTTTCCCACCCCGCATAAGCCCCAGGTGCCTATCCATTTGGTTTGTTTTGGTATTTTGTTGCAGATATTGAACACAACAGCTTTAAATCTTAAAGGGACATTTAAGCTCCAACAGGCCTAAAATCGCCTTCTTCGGACGGAAAACACCAGCGTGTGAAAATATGATATAAAATGGCCAAATGGACAGATAATCCAGCCAAACTTAATATATTGGTGCAATATGAATAGGAAGATAATAATATGCAAGAAAAACACATTTTAATCAGAAAATATTTCTCCTTTAGGTTACAATATACTAAATCATTTTGGTGTTCAATGCTATACCCTCTAAAAAATGGAACGTCATTTATTTGAAGACACAATTCTCTGTATGTGCACTTGCCATGACTTTATTTTTGAATATTTCTGTGTGCATGTGGTAGGGAAAACATTGTTGTATACTACAAATTCAGTGTTTTGCTTATAGGTTGGAGACTACATGAGATTTTGACAGATGGCGGGAAACCCTCATCAACTGGAGATCAGCCGGTAAAAAGGTGGCCTTAAAACAGTGACCGTTGATTCGCGTCGAGTTCTTTCTTACATACTGCATGACCTATCTTTTTTATTGTTTAAATCCATTCGGCTTGGCATGCTCTTTAAGAAAAGGTATGGGTATGGGGGTGTCTACGCGCAAAAGTTTGACTTTATTTTTCGTTGAAGTTGTTGATTTTACATTGAATTTGTTAAGGAAATCTTTTGGTATATTGTAACCTAAACTAACTTTAGGTAAAAATGAAATATCATCTGCAAGTGCAAAATATGACTGGTAAAGCTGATTTTTGGTCATTTCTTAGCAAAAGAGAAGATTATAAGTGCATTAAATGCATGAATTCAGATGATTTGACCCAAAATAGTTGTTTTTCAAGTTGACCCTCCACCCTTATATAGCCGAATAAGGGCTAAATTGCTTTCCAACTTAAGTTCAAAGGCATATTGGTTGACCGTGTAGCATTAATGTACTACATGATGTCAGAATTCAACGCCTGGGTCTCCGTGATCCAGTAACGCAACAATAGCTTGTGCGTAAAGCATTAACATTCAAACAGAGCCCCATTTCACCGATATGGAATGGCGGACATTTTTACAGATTGGACAGTGCAGCAGATGCTTAGCTGAGCCAGCCTTCATATTTAGTACAATCATGAATATAACAAGCTTTATCACTACATATTATTCTATAAATACACTTAAAATACATAAATGCATGTGTTTTTTTCATTTTATATCTATTTCAATTGGGTATTTTGACTTTTTCAGGTAGAGGAATGTCTGCGACTAAGCCGAGGGCCACTGCATAAGGGTTATTGATGGCAAAACAGGTAATAATACTAAATTATTATCATGTACACAAGCAAATAAGCATATTAATGATGCTTAAGGTGTGAAATACTGCCATAATCAGGTTTGTGGTCACTCAAACCCTTGCCGTTGTGCAATTCCCCGTTCAGTTTGAATCTATAGTTCCGCATCCCGACACGTAAAGCTCGTGCTTTGCTGGCAGCGGAAGTTGGCACTTAACAGGTTTATCCTTGTTCCTGAGCATGTATGCAGTACAGCTGAGTTAATTTGCTACTTGTAACCCTACAATTAGCTTGTGTTTGGTATTGTTTTCTCACAATAGCGCTTACTGTTAATGTTCTGGCTTGAAAGGATGTCGCGTCGGACTTAAACATAGGATTGTTGTAGCAAGTGTCCCCTTCATCATTTACCTAAGAGGGATCTTTTTGCCAAAATTTGGCACTTTCAGCAACCAGTTTTGTTTTTTATTTGGTACATGATTCTCTCATTCAGTGATGTAAGGGAAGTATTGACCTTATTCGCGTGTCTTTGCATACAAAGGTGACATGGATCGATGATATTTGTTGTGTTGAGAATTCTGCGTGAAGCTGTGTGTCCAGAAGAAGTACTAGAAACCCCTTTCAGGAAGCCTACATTGATCTGAGCTCCTTTCTGGCCCTGCTAGTACATGGAACCTCATTGCTAAGCTTATAATGCTTGCCTAAATATATGTATCTTGTTCATTTTAACCTTTCCTTCCGGTCTAAACCCCCAACATGAGCATTTTTTCTTTCGCTCGGTTATGAACCTCCATTTTCACCTGATTGCCACCATAAAAATAGTCAAAAGTACTTATTTCTTGCCCAAAATATAAAATTTTGTATTCTCTTGAACCTCTAAATGAGAGCTGGCAGTGCATATTGGCCATCTGCTGCAGTTTAAAGGCACCCATGACATTATGTGTTAAAATATATCATTGGCTGCTGGTAAATAAAGGGGCTCCGAGCGACAAGGCGCTTTCAAGATTTCACACTTTTATTGTTGCGCAACAAAAAGTTATTGGAAGCTTATTGATTTCTACACTTCAAAGTATCTTTGATCTTTCATTTTTACTAATTTGTTTATTGTTTTGGATGAAATTGGATTTTTTTTGCTTTGAAATTGACATTTTTGGGGTTATTAAAAAAAAAAAACACTAAAAAGACATTATCAAAATTGCTTAGAGTGAAAATATCTAACAAATTCATTCTTTCCCCACCCCGCATAAGCCCCAGGTGCCTATCCATTTGGTTTGTTTTGGTATTTTGTTGCAGATATTGAACACAACAGCTTTAAATCTTAAAGGGACATTTAAGCTTCAACAGGCCTAAAATCGCCTTCTTCGGACGGAAAACACCAGCGTGTGAAAATATGATATAAAATGGCCAAATGGACAGATAATCCAGCCAAACTTAATATATTGGTGCAATATGAATAGGAAGATAATAATATGCAAGAAAAACACATTTTAATCAGAATATATTTCTCCTTTAGGTTACAATATACTAAATCATTTTGGTGTTCAATGCTATACCCTCTAAAAAATGGAACGTCATTTATTTGAAGACACAATTCTCTGTATGTGCACTTGCCATGACTTTATTTTTGAATATTTCTGTGTGCATGTGGTAGGGAAAACATTGTTGTATACTACAAATTCAGTGTTTTGCTTATAGGTTGGAGACTACATGAGATTTTGACAGATGGCGGGAAACCCTCATCAACTGGAGATCAGCCGGTAAAAAGGTGGCCTTAAAACAGTGACCGTTGATTCGCGTCGAGTTCTTTCTTACATACTGCATGACCTATCTTTTTTATTGTTTAAATCCATTCGGCTTGGCATGCTCTTTAAGAAAAGGTATGGGTATGGGGGTGTCTACGCGCAAAAGTTTGACTTTATTTTTCGTTGAAGTTGTTGATTTTACATTGAATTTGTTAAGGAAATCTTTTGGTATATTGTAACCTAAACTAACTTTAGGTAAAAATGAAATATCATCTGCAAGTGCAAAATATGACTGGTAAAGCTGATTTTTGGTCATTTCTTAGCAAAAGAGAAGATTATAAGTGCATTAAATGCATGAATTCAGATGATTTGACCCAAATAGTTGTTTTTCAAGTTGACCCTCCACCCTTATATAGCCGAATAAGGGCTAAATTGCTTTCCAACTTAAGTTCAAAGGCATATTGGTTGACCGTGTAGCATTAATGTACTACATGATGTCAGAATTCAACGCCTGGGTCTCCGTGATCCAGTAACGCAACAATAGCTTGTGCGTAAAGCATTAACATTCAAACAGAGCCCCATTTCACCGATATGGAATGGCGGACATTTTTACAGATTGGACAGTGCAGCAGATGCTTAGCTGAGCCAGCCTTCATATTTAGTACAATCATGAATATAACAAGCTTTATCACTACATATTATTCTATAAATACACTTAAAATACATAAATGCATGTGTTTTTTTCATTTTATATCTATTTCAATTGGGTATTTTGACTTTTTCAGGTAGAGGAATGTCTGCGACTAAGCCGAGGGCCACTGCATAAGGGTTATTGATGGCAAAACAGGTAATAATACTAAATTATTATCATGTACACAAGCAAATAAGCATATTAATGATGCTTAAGGTGTGAAATACTGCCATAATCAGGTTTGTGGTCACTCAAACCCTTGCCGTTGTGCAATTCCCCGTTCAGTTTGAATCTATAGTTCCGCAGTCCCGACACGTAAAGCTCGTGCTTTGCTGGCAGCGGAAGTTGGCACTTAACAGGTTTATCCTTGTTCCTGAGCATGTATGCAGTACAGCTGAGTTAATTTGCTACTTGTAACCCTACAATTAGCTTGTGTTTGGTATTGTTTTCTCACAATAGCGCTTACTGTTAATGTTCTGGCTTGAAAGGATGTCGCGTCGGACTTAAACATAGGATTGTTGTAGCAAGTGTCCCCTTCATCATTTACCTAAGAGGGATCTTTTTGCCAAAATTTGGCACTTTCAGCAACCAGTTTTGTTTTTTATTTGGTACATGCTTCTCTCATTCAGTGATGTAAGGGAAGTATTGACCTTATTCGCGTGTCTTTGCATACAAAGGTGACATGGATCGATGATATTTGTTGTGTTGAGAATTCTGCGTGAAGCTGTGTGTCCAGAAGAAGTACTAGAAACCCCTTTCAGGAAGCCTACATTGATCTGAGCTCCTTTCTGGCCCTGCTAGTACATGGAACCTCATTGCTAAGCTTATAATGCTTGCCTAAATATATGTATCTTGTTCATTTTAACCTTTCCTTCCGGTCTAAACCCCCAACATGAGCATTTTTTCTTTCGCTCGGTTATGAACCTCCATTTTCACCTGATTGCCACCATAAAAATAGTCAAAAGTACTTATTTCTTGCCCAAAATATAAAATTTTGTATTCTCTTGAACCTCTAAATGAGAGCTGGCAGTGCATATTGGCCATCTGCTGCAGTTTAAAGGCACCCATGACATTATGTGTTAAAATATATCATTGGCTGCTGGTAAATAAAGGGGCTCCGAGCGACAAGGCGCTTTCAAGATTTCACACTTTTATTGTTGCGCAACAAAAAGTTATTGGAAGCTTATTGATTTCTACACTTCAAAGTATCTTTGATCTTTCATTTTTACTAATTTGTTTATTGTTTTGGATGAAATTGGATTTTTTTTTGCTTTGAAATTGACATTTTTGGGGTTATTTAAAAAAAAAAACACTAAAAAGACATTATCAAAATTGCTTAGAGTGAAAATATCTAACAAATTCATTCTTTCCCCACCCCGCATAAGCCCCAGGTGCCTATCCATTTGGTTTGTTTTGGTATTTTGTTGCAGATATTGAACACAACAGCTTTAAATCTTAAAGGGACATTTAAGCTTCAACAGGCCTAAAATCGCCTTCTTCGGACGGAAAACACCAGCGTGTGAAAATATGATATAAAATGGCCAAATGGACAGATAATCCAGCCAAACTTAATATATTGGTGCAATATGAATAGGAAGATAATAATATGCAAGAAAAACACATTTTAATCAGAAATATTTCTCCTTTAGGTTACAATATACTAAATCATTTTGGTGTTCAATGCTATACCCTCTAAAAAATGGAACGTCATTTATTTGAAGACACAATTCTCTGTATGTGCACTTGCCATGACTTTATTTTGAATATTTCTGTGTGCATGTGGTAGGGAAAACATTGTTGTATACTACAAATTCAGTGTTTTGCTTATAGGTTGGAGACTACATGAGATTTTGACAGATGGCGGGAAACCCTCATCAACTGGAGATCAGCCGGTAAAAAGGTGGCCTTAAAACAGTGACCGTTGATTCGCGTCGAGTTCTTTCTTACATACTGCATGACCTATCTTTTTTATTGTTTAAATCCATTCGGCTTGGCATGCTCTTTAAGAAAAGGTATGGGTATGGGGGTGTCTACGCGCAAAAGTTTGACTTTATTTTTCATTGAAGTTGTTGATTTTACATTGAATTTGTTAAGGAAATCTTTTGGTATATTGTAACCTAAACTAACTTTAGGTAAAAATGAAATATCATCTGCAAGTGCAAAATATGACTGGTAAAGCTGATTTTTGGTCATTTCTTAGCAAAAGAGAAGATTATAAGTGCATTAAATGCATGAATTCAGATGATTTGACCCAAAATAGTTGTTTTTCAAGTTGACCCTCCACCCTTATATAGCCGAATAAGGGCTAAATTGCTTTCCAACTTAAGTTCAAAGGCATATTGGTTGACCGTGTAGCATTAATGTACTACATGATGTCAGAATTCAACGCCTGGGTCTCCGTGATCCAGTAACGCAACAATAGCTTGTGCGTAAAGCATTAACATTCAAACAGAGCCCCATTTCACCGATATGGAATGGCGGACATTTTTACAGATTGGACAGTGCAGCAGATGCTTAGCTGAGCCAGCCTTCATATTTAGTACAATCATGAATATAACAAGCTTTATCACTACATATTATTCTTATAAATACACTTAAAATACATAAATGCATGTGTTTTTTTCATTTTATATCTATTTCAATTGGGTATTTTGACTTTTTCAGGTAGAGGAATGTCTGCGACTAAGCCGAGGGCCACTGCATAAGGGTTATTGATGGCAAAACAGGTAATAATACTAAATTATTATCATGTACACAAGCAAATAAGCATATTAATGATGCTTAAGGTGTGAAATACTGCCATAATCAGGTTTGTGGTCACTCAAACCCTTGCCGTTGTGCAATTCCCCGTTCAGTTTGAATCTATAGTTCCGCATCCCGACACGTAAAGCTCGTGCTTTGCTGGCAGCGGAAGTTGGCACTTAACAGGTTTATCCTTGTTCCTGAGCATGTATGCAGTACAGCTGAGTTAATTTGCTACTTGTAACCCTACAATTAGCTTGTGTTTGGTATTGTTTTCTCACAATAGCGCTTACTGTTAATGTTCTGGCTTGAAAGGATGTCGCGTCGGACTTAAACATAGGATTGTTGCAGCAAGTGTCCCCTTCATCATTTACCTAAGTGGGATCTTTTTGCCAAAATTTGGCACTTTCAGCAACCAGTTTTGTTTTTTATTTGGTACATGATTCTCTCATTCAGTGATGTAAGGGAAGTATTGACCTTATTCGCGTGTCTTTGCATACAAAGGTGACATGGATCGATGATATTTGTTGTGTTGAGAATTCTGCGTGAAGCTGTGTGTCCAGAAGAAGTACTAGAAACCCCTTCAGGAAGCCTACATTGATCTGAGCTCCTTTCTGGCCCTGCTAGTACATGGAACCTCATTGCTAAGCTTATAATGCTTGCCTAAATATATGTATCTTGTTCATTTTAACCTTTCCTTCCGGTCTAAACCCCCAACATGAGCATTTTTTCTTCGCTCGGTTATGAACCTCCATTTTCACCTGATTGCCACCATAAAAATAGTCAAAAGTACTTATTTCTTGCCCAAAATATAAAATTTTGTATTCTCTTGAACCTCTAAATGAGAGCTGGCAGTGCATATTGGCCATCTGCTGCAGTTTAAAGGCACCCATGACATTATGTGTTAAAATATATCATTGGCTGCTGGTAAATAAAGGGGCTCCGAGCGACAAGGCGCTTTCAAGATTTCACACTTTTATTGTTGCGCAACAAAAAGTTATTGGAAGCTTATTGATTTCTACACTTCAAAGTATCTTTGATCTTTCATTTTTACTAATTTGTTTATTGTTTTGGATGAAATTGGATTTTTTTTTGCTTTGAAATTGACATTTTTGGGGTTATTTAAAAAAAAAAAACACTAAAAAGACATTATCAAAATTGCTTTAGAGTGAAAATATCTAACAAATTCATTCTTTTCCCACCCCGCATAAGCCCCAGGTGCCTATCCATTTGGTTTGTTTTGGTATTTTGTTGCAGATATTGAACACTAACAGCTTTAAATCTTAAAGGGACATTTAAGCTCCAACAGGCCTAAAATCGCCTTCTTCGGACGGGAAAAACACCAGCGTGTGAAAATATGATATAAAATGGCCAAATGGACAGATAATCCAGCCAAACTTAATATATTGGTGCAATATGAATAGGAAGATAATAATATGCAAGAAAAACACATTTAATCAGAAAATATTTCTCTTTAGGTTACATATACTAAATCATTTTGGTGTTCAATGCCTATACCTCTAAAAATGGAACGTCATTTATTTGAAGACCAATTCTCTGTATGTGCACTTGCCATGACTTTATTTTTGAATATTTCTGTGTGCATGTGGTAGGGAAAACATTGTTGTATACTACAAATTCAGTGTTTTGCTTATAGGTTGGAGACTACATGAGATTTTGACAGATGGCGGGAAACCCTCATCAACTGGAGATCAGCCGGTTAAAAAGGTGGCCTTTAAAACAGTGACCGTTGATTCGCGGTCGAGTTCTTTCTTACATACTGCATGACCTATCTTTTTTATTGTTTAAATCCATTCGGCTTGGCATGCTCTTTAAGAAAAGGTATGGGTATGGGGGTGTCTACGCGCAAAAGTTTGACTTTATTTTTCATTGAAGTTGTTGATTTACATTGAATTTGTTAAGGAAATCTTTTGGTATATTGTAACCTAAACTAACTTTAGGTAAAAAATGAAATATCATCTGCAAGTGCAAAATATGACTGGTAAAGCTGATTTTTGGTCATTTCTTAGCAAAAGAGAAGATTATAAGTGCATTAATGCATGAATTCAGATGATTTGACCCAAATAGTTGTTTTCAAAGTTGACCCTCCACCCTTATATAGCCGAATAAGGGCTAAATTGCTTTCCAACTTAGAGTTCAAGAGGCATATTGGTTGACCGTGTAGCATTAATGGTACTACATGATGTCAGAATTCAACGCCTGGGTCTCCTGATCCAGTACGCACATAGCTTGTGCGTAAGCATTAACATTCAAAACAGAGCCCCATTCACCGATTATGGAATGGCGACTTTTTACAGATTGGACAGTGCAGCAGATGCTTAGCTGAGCCAGCCTTCATATTTAGTACAATCAGGAATATACAAAGCTTTATCATATACATATTATCTATAAAATACACTTAAAATACATAAATGCATGTGTTTTTTTCATTTTATATCTATTTCAATTGGGTATTTTGACTTTTCAGGTAGAGGAATGTCTGCGACTAAGCCGAGGGCCACTGCATAAGGGTATTGATGGCAAAACAGGTAATAATACTAAATTATTATCATGTCACACAAGCAAATAAGCATATTAATGATGCTTAAGGTGTGAATACTGCATAATCAGGTTTGTGGTCACTCAAACCCTTGCCGTTGTGCAATTCCCCGTTCAGTTTGAATCTATAGTTCCGCATCCCGACACGTAAAGCTCGTCTGCTGGCAGCGGCACGGAAGTTGGCACTTAACAGGGTTATCCTTGTTCCTGAGCATGTATGCAGTACAGCTGAGTTAAATTGCTACTTGTAACCCTACAATTAGCTTGTGTTTGGTATTGTTTTCTCACAATAGCGCTTACTGTTAATGTTCTGGCTTGAAAGGATGTCGCGTCGGACTTAAACATAGGATTGTTTGTAGCAAGTGTCCCTTCATCATTTACCTAAGAGGGATCTTTTTGCCAAAATTTGGCACTTTCAGCAACCAGTTTTGTTTTTTATTTGGTACATGATTCTCTCATTCAGTGATGTAAGGGAAGTATTGACCTTATTCGCGTGTCTTTGCATACAAAGGTGACATGGATCGATGATATTTGTTGTGTTGAGAATTCTGCGTGAAGCTGTGTGTCCAGAAGAAGTACTAGAAACCCCTTTCAGGAAGCCTACATTGATCTGAGCTCCTTTCTGGCCTGCTAGTACATGGAACCTCATTGCTAAGCTTATAATGCTTGCTAAATATATGTATCTTGTTCATTTTAACCTTTCCTTCCGGTCTAAACCCCAACATGAGCATTTTTTTTCTTTCGCTCGGTTATGAACCTCCATTTTCACCTGATTGCCACCATAAAAATAGTCAAAAGTACTTATTTCTTGCCCAAATATAAAATTTTGTATTCTCTTGAACCTCTAAATGAGAGCTGGCAGTGCATATTGGCCATCTGCTGCAGTTTAAAGGCACCCATGACATTATGTGCTTAAAATATATC